>NW_008651020.1:2191-2409 GCF_000695815.1 Acanthisitta chloris | reverse complement strand
TAACAGAGAACTGAAAGGTTTCTGGCAAAACTCACTCTAAGTGACTCCTTTCCCCTTCACAACTTCATGGCCCCAAGGCAAGCCAGCACTTTATGTTTCAGATCCAGATCAAAGCTGCATGTGATAGAATGTGCACACATATTTTAACAGTTCCAGACTTCAAGGTCTTTCTCAATTTTATAAACTCTTTACTTACTCTTAGGCCACTGTAGATACCC
>NW_008651020.1:0-2161 GCF_000695815.1 Acanthisitta chloris | reverse complement strand
GGGAATGGCCAAGGGAGGACTCAAGAAGGTGACACCTGGACTCCACACTCACGGCCACAACAGAAGCTTTCAGCACTTGTTTGCTCTACCAGTGTTCCCAGCTACAAGGCTGCTTTTGTGGCCAGGACTTCAGGATGCATGACTACTCCCAGTGGAAGCCAAAAGCATCGTTAGAAGTTACTCGTCACTTCTTTTTAATTACTATTTTACAGCTGTCTTTATCTAAACACATTAGGTCTTCAGTTAATGTGACAGAAGTCCACTCTAGTATCTCTCCTATCTTTATCTGTATGGATTATATAGACTTCCATCCACCTCAAAGTCATTTATCTATTTAGCTTAGTTTTACTTAATTGTGATCATTAAAGCTAAAGAATTACTTTCTAGGGGCCCTGTAACTGCACAATAAATTTATCTGACAACTCATGGCTTAAAACCACCACCTTTCATTAAGCAAAGCATTCTCTAATACACTGCTGTGTTATCAGACTGAACAGCTATTCTGCAAAAAGACCTCAGAATGACTGGAGAACCCTTGCTCCAACATAAAAGATAAAATAGCATATCTCTGTCTGATCCTCAGCTGTGACAGGCAGCGTGAACATTAAAACCACGAGATTTTTTTGTCTTGATATGGAAGAATTTACAAGCCAACTGAAATGCACAACCTAAAGTGATTAACTATAACCTTCTATTCTCACTCCAGCTTTTCTGCCTACCAAAACAGAAAACCCAGAAGACATGAACACAGCTGTACTGCACAGGTCAACAGACATTAAACACACCTTTTTTTACAGTTAGCATTCTGCTCCTTACCTCTATTTTTCTCCTTCATGTATTAAAAACATCCTGACAAAAACCAAATCCCTTAGAGCTGTTAACTAGATCTATCTATCTAAAACTCAACAACCCATTGCATGTAATTTGACAGGTACAGTAGCTCTGGGTCAGGCAGTATGAACAGCACCACAGACACAAATAAAATCCCTTCCTCCCTAAGAAGCTCACAGGTAGCGTGACACACAAACAAAACCAGGATTTGGTCACCTCCAGCAGGCAGTACTGCGATTCCAGGGAATCCTACAGACAAAGAAATGCTCACTCAAGGGCCCAGCTGAAAGGGCTACTTTCCCCTCGAGGGAACCAACATCCTATTTGCATCAAGAAATGATTCAGCCTTCTTACTGAGATGGAACACAGCGTGGTTAAACCAAGCTGGAGAACCTCTACCAATTCCCGTGCAATGAACCTAAACAAATTCACAGATGTATTATCAGTGATGCATTATCACTGCATTTTCTTATCCTAAAGTACTCTGCTTTAAATTATAAAGGCAGAAAGAAAAAAGGAGGGTTTAGGTAAGACCTCATCCTAGTTAGAGGAACAGCTCTACCCTGCCACCACCTGAATTTATAGAGCTTCCTGAGGCTTACAAGGTAGATGAAGAAGGTTAGCAAGGTAAGCACCTATAAATTACAGGAGTCTACATGATCTCTATTTATTTAAATCTAATCTGCAACAGCTTTGCTCTGCAGTACCCAATGACACTCGAAGGTAAGGAACGATATTTGAAATATTTTTGCACAGAGCTGTAAGCCCATTGTAATTATTAACATGACATCCACGAGGACTTTTTGTTTAAGATAACATTTACAGTAAAATACTAGAGTTATTTCCCTGGTATGTCCAGCAACAAAATCAAAGAGAAAGCCAGGGAACAGTGTATGGGAAAAGCAAACATTTAACAAAGGCACAATAGCAAAGCTTTCTTTTTTAAAAGCACTATTTGTAGCTGTTCATGTCAAAGAGCACCCTAGATTTATTGAGCGGGACGAGAAGGTCAAAGAACACAATAGCTCGCTTTTTTGGGTGCTTCACCAGTTAACACAACACAGACAAAAGCAGAACCTCTCTCGAATGCTCTGCTAGAAAGAGCAGCTCAGCTTTTTCTCCTAGTTCTCAGCTAAAGACGAAAACACAAGTCAACAAACCCTTCCACCCCTGCCAGCTCTCCCACACCGCCAGGACCCCTCGCACGCGGCCGCAGAGCCCGCGGGGAAGGACGCAAGTTTCGCACTAACCTGTTTGAGTTCCGCAGGCATTTAGGCGAGGTGCCGGTGCCCTGTCCCCAGCAGAGAACACCTCCGGCCGCCCGCGGCGC
>NW_008651019.1:0-730 GCF_000695815.1 Acanthisitta chloris | reverse complement strand
CTGAATAGGAATGATTAAAAATAAAATCATATTTGCAGTAAGTTCCATTCCAAATTTGTGCTTGGATTTTTCCTGAGCAGGATCAGTTTTATTTGCACTTTCCAGAAAGTGAAGTGGTTTGTTTATTCCTGTGTAATTAACACAGTTTTGCATCCGAGTGAAGCAACACTGAAATCACAATGCCAGATCCATCCAGGCAGAGCTCCTTTGTCCTGAGATTTGATTCCACTCGTTACTGTCTTTAGAAGTTCCAGCAGAGAGGAGAAGGATGTTCAATTAAATCAGCACCTTATAAAGGAGTTCAAATGTCCCTGTGTTTTTTAACTTGTAAGGAGATGTTCCTGTTTGATCTATACTGTCTTTGAGCACCAGCTAGAAGTTACAAACTGATCTTTCAGCTGTGGAAAACCTCTTGGTTATTCCACAAGGGACAGGCAGCACATTAGCAGATGATTTTAAACAATGACATAGACAAAACCATTAATAACTCAAAGGAAAAAGAGCAAGTGATTTGCTCTGTGAGCAGCGTTTCAGCAAGGCCCAGTGTGGGCCAGGTTAGAGAGGAATTAACTCTGTATTAGGTAGTATTTGATATCATACTTCCCTGTAAGCACAGCATCAGGATTTTTGGGCATTTTCATTTATGATGAAAATTAAAATTTACAACTTCAAATTCTATATATTGCCCTATAGATAAGATGGATTTTAGAACCTTCATCTGAAAGTAAAG
>NW_008651018.1:62085-62289 GCF_000695815.1 Acanthisitta chloris | reverse complement strand
TTTTCAAAGGAAGGCCAAATACCTCCGACTTTCCTTTGCTTTCTTATTTTGGTATCACTAAGGGATTTTATTTTTGGAGGTAAGGAACTATTAATAGCTAATATTTTTAGCTATTTATTCCCTCCTTAGGAGAATACTTCCTCTTCCTTTTAGGGGTACATTCTGGACCGCATTCCTAAACCCCCAAAACCAGACCCACGTCAC
>NW_008651018.1:3168-61920 GCF_000695815.1 Acanthisitta chloris | reverse complement strand
GGCGCGGGCGCCCGGCCTGGGAGGGTGAGAGAGGAGCGCCCTGCCCTGCTGGGGAGAGAGGCTGCCGGTCCCAGGGGTCGGGGGATCCTGGTTCCTGGGGGTCCCAGCCCTGGGGGGTCCCTGTCCTCCCCTGGCAGCTTCCTGCAGCATCACCCTGCACCTCCCGCCGGAGGATGATCCTCCCTGCCCGGCTCCACGCAGGCAATTGGCAATAAAACCGATTATTTTTTTTAATTATTATTATTTCTCATGCTCTGCAGGAGATAAGGCATCAAGGTTTCCTGAGGATGTGCTCTCAGACCATTGGGGCAGCTGCCTGGAGTTTATCATCATAGACTTCATGGAGACATCTCTGTTTTCCACTTGCAAAAGGTATTTCAGTCACAAAGCAACAATAAGTATTTTTGACAAAAGCTCCTCTCCCTTCCAAAGTAAATACTGCTCTCCCTGAATCTGCCCTGGCACACACTGCACTCCCAGTGCAGCCTCCACATGTCCAAGATGTTAAGCAGAGCCGTGCCCGAGCAGCAGGTTCCCACACTCTGGCTGTGTCCTCACCTCACCAGCTCTGGGTCCTCAGCAAGGACCCAGCAGTGCCCCAGTTGCAGCTTGGCCTGCTCAGGCCATGCAAACTGGCACCTCCCTCCCTTTCCCAAACAGTCCTGGAGCATCCTGACTGCATGTCACCGACTTGAGTTTATTTCTGACCATACACTTGTCCAAATAACATGTTCACTCACTTCATTAAGTGACAAACAGATTGTTTGATCTTGTAATGAGCAACACGTGGCCCAGGAAATCCACCCACATAGAGCTTTCCAAGACTGGAACTAGAACTGCTTGAATGTTTCCCAAATGAGAACTAGATTTTCATCTACAGTTGAAAATTCTGCTTTGGGAAGAGTCTCCAGCAAACAGCCATGAGTGAGAAACGCCAATTCTTCTACTTAACCCTGGATTTTTAGCCCCATCAAAAAGTGCTACCTGGGAAATTCCCATTATTGGTCATATCAGGATTAGAACTGGATTGTGAACATCCTTCCCTCTGCATAGAGCAGGGAAAAAAAAGGAGAGGAAGAAGCTACATCTGCTGGCCAAAGCCAGGCCATGGGGGTCCACAGGTACCTGCAGGCTCAGCCTACTGCAGCCCTCGAGCTGCTCCATCCTGTGCCCATCCCTGGGCCAGGTGAACACTAGGATTCATTCCCTGCCTGCTCAGCTCACTCAAGCTGGACACAACAGAGATCCTGTAGTTACAACAGTACAAGCGAAGAGCTGTTCCCTTTTGCACATTGGTCCCAGCTCACAGAAGTTTGTGGAGTAAGAACAGCATCATTAATTGCTATTCCCAGCTATTCAACTCACCTTCCCCTTCCAAGAAGTTCCTCTGGAGAACCAAAGTAGGAATTTGAAGAAACTCTGCTTGCAGGAGATGATGAGCTGTTCTTTTTGGGGTTGGGTTCCATATCCTCCCCAGGTACATGTCCACACACCAGTGGCTTCACAGCTCTTGGCATGGACCTTCCTCCGAGTCCTACAGAGCAGCAAGTGTCTCTCCAGGGGGGCTGGGGGTGTTTGCAAAGCTTTTGGAAAGGGAAAGCACATCATGGTTCAAAGTCAGATCAGGACTGAGCAAACCCAGACCAGGATGACCCAGAGCAAACCCACCATGTTCACAGACTACCTGGACTCCCACACTTGTTGACTCCAGGCTCAGCTGAAGAATACAGCTAAGGGATTTTTTCTTCTCACAAGTTCAGAGGGAATTGTATTTTAGAGTGATATTCTTGCACTTAAAGACAGCCAACCACCCCCTATCAGGGCACTGGCAAAATGTGCCAGTAAAAATTGATAGTGTTCATTTCAGTTACATTAAGACCTAAGTTGGTTTATTAATAATAAACCCACAAATTAATCAGGTTAGACACCTGTGCACTAGGTTCAGGGTGGAAACACTGATGCAGTCAATCATTATATCATATGATGGCTAAACTAAATAAAGATCATAAAGAAAGGTTATGACTGTTTTGAAAAGGTGGGTTTGTACCTTTAATATCAGTGCCAGAGTAAGGGAATCTGAAATTATGTCCTGAGCAGAATTTCCAATTCATTACAGAGGCTTTGGCCACACCCAGCAGCTAATCTAGAGTTTCACACGTTTAATGAACTTCATAGTTGAAATATGTGGTCTGTAAAATCTGATTTACACCGTTGTTAAAATCGCTGGTGTTTGAACGAGAACATATTTGAAAGTAAGTATTTGTGCACAAAGTTTGTTGTGGGTTTTTTTCTTTCTAAAAACCCCAAACCCAGTCATTAATTTACCCCAACACATATAAAACCTTCCCTACAGTGTAATTTCTCCTGCAGTATTTCTTTCAGCACCTCAGATTTACTCCCTACATTTCTCCAGGAGCAACTGCATTGAGTTACACCAAGGGGCAGAACAGCCCCACAATGGAACCGTAGGCACTTCAGTTGCTAAGTTGACTTGACAGGTCAGTCCATGATGGAGCCCAGGGTCTGTAATTAGTCCTTACCTGCCACCACCATAAAACCTCTGCATTAGGTCAGTTCTTGCTTGGGCCATGCCCTGCAATCCTGAGCCTTCAAGCATGGCAACTTTTTATTGGATGTTAACACCTGATATTTCCTCCAGGCTCTGGTTTTACTGAAGGCTTTGTGGCATTATGTTCTTTGGGCAACAGGAACTGAAAGAAAGAGGAGTGGGAGCTGTATAAATCACTGCCCAGCCTGGAATCCTGATGGTGAAAGATCACAAAGACTCCTTGGCTGCTGTGGGGAATGGTTGTCATTCACGTGTGAAATACAAGATGTTTCTTTCTGGTGGAGGCAATTTATGGTGAACGTGGCACCTGTAAGAATTAGTTCCACACCTCAGTAATGAGGAGTTGTAAGAATTCAGCTCGGGCTTGACCAAAACCCAGCGACAGCAGCTGCAGCACAGGACAGGTCAGTGCCCACAGCACAGGGATCTGTGCCTCCAGCACAGCTCTTCTGGAGCAGATGTGACACACAGGAGGAAACGTGCTGAGAACACAAGCACAGGACATACCTGTTCCCCTGTGCCCTCCCAGCTCTGCTCCAGAGGTACTTTGGATCACTCACTCCACTCAATTCACCTCATGCTCTTCATTTCTGCTGTGGGTAATTCTACTTTAACCCTGGTAAACAAGTTTCTGGAGATGGTTAAGCTACTCAGAGTGTACATTTAAAATGAAATCTGTTTCACATAAAAGGACAAATGAGAATGGCTATTACTCCCATCTCTAATGCGCTAAATTCTTCTGCACAGATTGTTCTTGTTACTACTTCTTTCTGCGAAAGGATCTGAACAGCAGACAAGATTCTTCCTTACGTGGACAATTCCAGCAAGCCATGAGCAGGAGCTTTCAAGTGGGAATGCAATGGTTTTAAAGGCCTTTTCTGTAACCCACTCAATAAGCACTGGGTCTTGGGCCACAAAGGGAGGAAGAGCAGCAGAGGGAAGGACACTCTTCTGAGGGCCAGATCCTGCCAGACACTGATCACCCATGACTTGAGTTACAAGCAGCAAAAATTCAGAGATCTAGAGAGCCTCACACCACTCAGAGAGTTTCAAGGCCTGAGGAAGCCACAGCATCAGCTCTGAGACTGGCCTTAAATAGGTGCTGGAGCAGGACCCAGTGCTGCTGGAAACTGCTGCCACACTCCAAGTTTTCCCTTCATCACCTTCCAACCCAGGCCATTCTAGCAATCTATGGACTGTGGGGACAGCCCAGAGACAAGAGGTTCTCTCTGCCCCCATCACCTACCTGTGAGATGGGAACTCCTAGCAGGATGCTCTGCCTTGGAATGGGGTAAACCAACTTGGTAAGTGCACTATTTGCAAATCTATCAGTGGTAAAAAATTGAGAAGGGGTGTCATGCTGCTTTTGGTGTTGACATGATGCTGAAACCAGCCTGACTCACCAACCCCAAAGTTACACATCCTGAGGGTGAGATGAAGATATGGTAAAACTGGTAAAGGAACAAACAAATGATACTACTGATAACTTAGCCAAAGCTGCTGAGCTGACACAGCCTGGAGACATCTGACTGACAGTCAAGCACTTTACTACTGTAAAAGCACAGCCCCAGATTTTAAGGGTAGGCTCTGCTAACATAACTCTCCTGGAGTGTGTGTGAGGATCCCTCCCTGGAGTGAGGAAGCCCCTCAAGGTCCCTCCTCGAGGCTGAGCCAGAGATTTGACCACAGTCATTGGTCTGGGTGAGTAACATCAATCTCTGCTTAATAATTGGTTTTGCTGCTTTAATCCAATTGCTTTAATATTGCTTCAATATTGCTCTGTAGTGCTCTGTGTTATAATAGCTGTTAGAGCTTCTATACTGTGTAGTGAATAATTCTGATTAAAACATTTTGTCTTATCATTCTCATAATAAATCATATATATTTATATAAATAGCTCTGGATTGCCATCCTTAATCCCTGCAGGACAAAGTTGTACAAAGGTTCAGTTACATCTGGATAACCCTTTAGACATAAACCACTGTCACAGTCTGGGGCTAAGATTGGATCCAGCCCCCCAGGCTCCTCTCTGAGAAGTGCAGAAAGCAAAGAGGTCCTTTCTGCACCTCAGGACTCAGCAGGAGCTTTGCTAGCAAACTTTGCCTGCAGCTCCCACTGTGCCCAGGGCAGAACTGGAGCAGTTTCCTTCCCCTAGAGGAGATTTCTCATGTCAATGTTCAACACCAGGTACCGTGAGGGAGGAGCAGCAGTGTGAGTGTGACCTGTGCCATCAGCAGGTGAAAACACAGCAGGTCAACAAGGTTTTCTTTGCCCCAGATGGTTTATGGTACAGGAAAGCCTCTGTCCAGCTCATCCAAACTGTCAGGCTCAGGGCCAGAGGAAGATATCCAACTGCAGGCAGCACCTATTCTTTTTTTTTCAGAAGAGAAAGGGGAAAAAAGACACACTCATGTATAATAACAACCACAGCTTGAAAAATAAGGCCAGTGGCATTCTTTGGTAAAGCCTAGGCTGAAAGCTTATCCCAGGATGTGTGATCATCCAAAAATCTGCCAACCCCTGCAGTGTTCAAACTCCTTGTACGACCACAGCCACATGAAGAATGAAATTAAACCCCATGGAAATCTTTGACATTTCTACTATTATGCAATGTTTGGGTGAAAAAAAAAATTGCTGAAATTCTCCTTCCCTTTCCAGAGTGAGTTTAAAAAAAACCTATTTCTAGCTTTTTTTAATTACACATTTCACCATTAAAGAGAAACCCTCCATAAATTAAAGGAACCACTAACCAGGGCTTATGTAACCCATTTAGAGTGGGAAATTGGTAACACTTGGGAGCAAAGTCTGTGCCTGTGATTTCTGGAGTCTGCCTCGTTCATTTGATGTGTGCAAGCATCACAAAAATTGTTTGTTGAATATTTGCATTAACTACTTTGCATTTTAAAAAAAGTTGATCATGCAAAAGGTCATCTGTGTCCTACAGAATTCAAAGGAAACACTGATCCGAGGGATAGTTGATCACTGCCCTAGTCAGAGTCTCCCAAGTCAGAGATTTACCTTATACAATTCCAATTTGAAATTATTCCTTTTGGGAGTATTTATGGCTCTACCACATTTCTGGTAGAAAACTGTTGTACTGTGCTCCTAATCAATGTTCTCAACGTTTTCCCTGTGGAGAATATTCCATGTTCAACTCCTCCTCTCCCCTGTGTCTGCCCCCCAGACAGAAAGCAATGTGCAACAAGTCACTAATAAAGAAAGGAGCAGTGAAAGCTTCCACCAACACTCCAAAATAAAACCCCCAACAGTCAACCTCCCCAACCCCTTCCCGCTAAGGCTGCTAGAGAACTGTCTCTAGAAAGAATTAATGAAGCAGCTCTACCCAGAGCAGCAGAAAGCACTGATCATTTCTCAGACATGCATTTCCCACACAGACAAGTTAATGCAACTTGCCCTGACAACTGCACCTGAACACATCTGGGACTGACCATGCCAGGACCAACCAGCTGCATCATACATGGATGAAGTAAAGAAGTTGCATAAAATTTATTTTTCCACCTTGTTTTACAACATTCCCTTGTAAGTTCTTACACATCTGCAACATGGAACTCCACAGAACAATAAATAATTGGCATTCATATTTCTCTTGGCTCAAGAGTTATTTACACCTCGTTTAACTAGATGACAGGTACAAAACATCTGCATCACAGTAAATATCATTTTGACACCAGAATCCACTTCCCCATTAAAAATTAAATTAAACCAACATTGATTTTTTTAAACAACAATTAAAAATGTTCTCAAAGGCATAGAAGTACACAAGTTGTCGTAGGCAGTAGTAATGGACCATATTGGCAAAGCTGTGAAACCCATGCAAATCAGAGAGTTTAATACTCATGAAAGAAGTAATAATAAATACGAGAGCCCATCCAGCTCACACTGAAGAGGGCACTGGACTGGCCCCAGGACTGCAGAGATCAGCCCAAGCCATGGGAACAGACTGTGGGAGGGTGAGCCACGTGTAGGAGTTCATACCCTGGTTCAGAGCACTACTCGTGCAAACCAAAGATTTATGAGCCATCAGAGCTTTCTCCAAGAGACAAAGCCAAAAGACAAGCTTGAGGGATTCACACATCTAACTCTGGGGCTCCCCAACAAACTCAGCTCCACTACAGCAAAGCTTCCCTCAGTGGTGACAGAGGAGAGAGAGGCTGTCCTGGCCTTTGGGACAGCTCAGTGCACCACAGAGAAACTTGGGCACAGCCACAGCTGCAGCTCTCAGCACACAGTTCTCAACCCTGAGGGGTCACTAGGGATGTCACTTATCACTCCTCAGCCCAGTTCTGAAAAGTCCCTGCACAGACTGAAGCTGCTGCTGTTGAACTAAGGATGTTGCACTTCCACTGCACCATGAGCTGAGCAAAACAAATGTTTGCACAGATGAACAAGACAAGCTCTATGGAGGAAACAAATCCAGAAAGAAAGGGATGAAAAAAAGGGATGGAGAGGGTAGTGACACACCTGGAATTACTGCAGAGGAGCAAGGAGAGAACCGAGAGTGTCACAAAACCTCCACGTGAACTCACCACCCCAGCAGCTCAGCACAGAGCATTGGCTTCCCTGTGGCACCCAGGGGAAGCAGGTGAGACACACACGGGTACCCTACAGCATCACCTGGAGCCATGGGGAGCAGAGCACATGGTGAGACACACACGGGTACCCTACAGCATCACCTGGAGCCATGGGGAGCAGAGCACATGGTGAGACACACACAGGTACCCTGCAGCATCACCTGGAGCACAATCCCAAATCACACCAGTTAGATATGAACTGCTACAGTACATAACCCAGGCAAATAAAGGAATAGGAAGAACACTAAGGCTATAAACAAGATACTACATAGAAGAAGAAAACAATGCTTCACTCCCCCAAAAATACAAATTAAGAGCATACCAGAGGAAAGGATTAAATCTCCAGCAGAGAATCCATTTATTCCAATGTACAGTAAGTATGAACATATGTATTAAACTTTGCTTTTAAAAACATTTATTTAAATAACTTAGGAGAAATAGATTGCAAACATAAAGTGCTAAACTCGAAAAATGCAAGTGTTCCTCTTTCCTGCTGCGTGTTAGATGGCAGTTTTAGTCTTCTGATTGCCTTAAAAATTGCCATGTATATCCAGACAGAAATTACCTCCTGGATTTACAACCCTGTGCAAAGAACACTAGCTGCAAAGGAACATAATTCACACCCCAAAACACAGCTATGGATCACTAACAGTTCCACTAAATATCTGTTATTAAAGCTATGATCCAATAAATACACATGAAATCACAGTTCACTCCCTTCTTGGTGTAAGTTAATAGTTTGCAAATATGGTCCACTCGGTGTAAACTGTTCTGACTTCAGGAGACAGTGAGTGCTGCCATACACATGCCTCAAGAATGGAGACACAGCACATGGCACTGTTGTGGCAGGACACTGAGCTGCTGACACAGGAGAGAGGGACAGGGCTCAGCACCACCAGGCACAGGGACTGAGCTGCTCGGGCACGACGAAATGCTTCAGGTTTGTATTTCAACCTGCTGAAATGAAACTAGATGGGTATTAGGAAAAAACTCCTTGCTGTGAGGGTGCTGAGGCACTGGCACAGGGTGCCCATGAAGCTGTGGCTGCTCCATCCCTGGAAGTGTTCCAGGCCAGGTTGGATGGGGCTTGGAGCAACCTGGGCTGGTGGGAGATGTCCCTGCCCAGGACAGGGGGTGGCACTGAATGGTCTTTTAAAGTTCCTTCCAACCCAAACCAGTCTGAGGTTCTATGAAATGCTGATGGGGACTCGACTTGCATGGCCAACATTATCCAGGAGCTGTAGTAAGTCATGATAAAGGTAACATTCAGGATCTTTTTGGCAAAGTGGCACATTTCACAGGAGTCTGGTACCCAACTCCCCCAGATGGGTGTTCAGGCACTGCTTTTCCTCCATAAGACAAACCACAGGGAACACTGCACTTCCAGGGCTTCTCCCAGCATGAACATGTATGGCAAATAAGCAGAAATGTGTATTAACACTACTTATACGGGAAAAAAATTAGAAGAGAAACAAAAAGGCAAATTTTCAAAATATTATGGAAAGGTGAATACCAAGAATTGAGTTTCCTTAGCCAGCAGTGTTTGTTTCTCAGGGCAGCTGCTACACATCAGGACTTCAGACCAGAGCCTGATCAGAAGACTGGCACAAAAGAAAAACCACTGAGTTACAGAGTATTTACTGTCCTTATTCCTGAAGGATTTTGAAACCTAATTTTCTAAACCAAGAGTATTTCCCCCACATGAAACAACAAGGTCACACAGACTTGCACCTTCTTGAGCCGCAGCCATTATGAAGCACATCCAATTCTTCTCTAAAACTTCTGGAACTTGCTTCCCCTCCTCTTTGATATTAATTCACAGGAACTGAGAGCAAGGAAGGCAGGTCAGGTTGTGCAAAACACTCCCTGGGGCCACTGCCACACAAGCCACGACCATCTTAGATCTGAAAACTCAAGACACCACTATGGGCCAACAGAGACTCTTTTAAAACAACACTCCCATTTTCCACCAATTTTCACATCAGACCTTCTAATGAATGCCTGCAGCAATGGCAGCAGCAGCTGGCAGTACTTTAAAGGGGTTCAGCATGGCACGGAGGTGACCCAGGAGTTTCTGCATCTCACACCGACACACTGGCCCTGACCTGGGTGGGTTTCCTTAAGATTGGAAAAGGGAGCTCAGGTTCTGGGCTCTGCCTTGAGAGAGGAGAAGGGAGCTCAGGCTCTGGGCTCCAGGGCTCCTCTGCCACAACATTGCCCAGCTGTGCCAGCTCCCACCGTGGGCTTTGTGATGTGGGAACAAGACAGCAAGCAGCTAATTCAGCACAGACTGAACAGCCATTGCATGAGGATGGATGACACTAGAAGCTCCTCCACATCTGATGTATGAACTCAGCTCTACAAGGTTCCTGTCACTCTGTCCTTCCCCTGAGAAGCCCAAGCGTGTGTTGCTCTCCTTATGGTATTATAATGTGGGTCAAAGTTAATTATAAAACCAGAACTCACTGAGTTTAATCTCTGAAAATTAAAAGTACATAAAACTGCTCTGCACATGAGCCTAATGCCTTTGTGTGAACCTCACTCCCATGATTCAAGTTCAGGTTTCAGAGCAAAGCAAGTGCAAGGTTCTCCAAACTGCCTCTCTGCAGGGAGTATGTCATTAACAACATCCACCTAGGAGTGCCTCAACTTATTTGCAGCTCATCCTCACAGCTTCACCCTAACAGGAAACAGATTTCATGTAGCTGTGAGGAGTAGCAGCTCTGTGACCTCTCCTTTCAGTCTCCAAGGATTCAAGACACGTCTGCCACATTGTCTGCAGAACAGTACGAGGCTCTTCTCACGTTGTCGACACATTTCAAGTATGATCCACTGCAAATTTCTTTTCCAAATAGGATTTGCTTTAGTTTAGATAATTTTCTCCTATACAAATAAATACAGAGTAAAGCTATTATGTCACCAGCTCCTTCTGACAGGAAGCACAAAAGCTAAACAAAACCGAATTCCCTCATTTTGGACTACCATTTCTCTGCATTTACCAGTGGCTGGATACCTCCAAAATCACTGGGGTGACCACATTTCATCCGAAGGAAGATCTCAAACACACTCAGACTCTCAAGTGTGTGTAGCTCTGACCTGCTGGAGCCCCTTAGGGAAGCAGCATGCCACAAATCCGGAGTCAGCTCTCAGCAGGACAGTGCAGCACCTACACTAAGGGCTTTCCAAGATGTAAAAAGAATGGAACTGCTCGAATCAAAACAACCAATAATATAAAACAACATGACACAATGTAAAGAACAGCACAGACACTTTCAAAAGTCACTTCAAACAGTCCAATGTGAATCCCAAGGTCAGTCAGCAGCTTCCCCAGACGTCTAACCATGCACGACAAACGCGTCGCAGCTACATGCATTGACCCCAGTTCAGTGGAGCAAAAGTGACAAGAACTGGATGAACTAACAAGTGCCTCCACCCTCCAAACACTCCCTTTTATTGTTAGGTTTCCTCTCGGGGCAGTTGTGAAGTCTCTTCAGTAAAGCAGCATGTAACAGAGATTACCACATGATCCTTACGCAAACATCGACGTACTCGTTATAGTAACAACTACATGATTTTGTCTCTGGGCCATGGGCAATGTCTGTCTCTGGTGTGCAAGGAGAGCAGCCCTAGGACGTGAGCTTCGAATAGCTTGGGGGAGAAAACCTTCGCCTCAGGTACTTGAGGACGTAGAGGGGAAGGCAGCTCACCAGGGTGATGACTGTGACCTTCCACAAGAACGACAACGTTGCGATGAAGTAAACATCTGCGTAAAGAAAAGAGCACAAGGTCAACAAAGATGGGAAGCTCCTTCTAGGAAAAGGTGCAGAAAAGTAGTTCAATGTACCAACACTTTCTTCTGCTCAGGGCAGGGGTTGGAACTAGAGCTCTCCCATCTCCTGGCACTGCCAAGGACCACATGTCTTCTCACTCTGGGAGCTGCTCTCTAATGCTTTGCTGGTAGCCCAGCAAATGCATCTCTTGCCTCAGAATCCTTGCAAAAACAGCTGAAGCATCATTCAAAATGGAGCTGGTACAGCCACATGCAAGAGAGACACATCGAGCCCATTGGGAAGTTATCCAGGCTGTCCTCAGAGTTAGCAAAGAGCTTTGTGGAAGAAGGAGTGACATCTTGTGGTTCCTGAACGAACACTGGAACAAACCCTATGGATCTGACACTTGCAACTAGACAGCTACTGGGGGAATCTGGAATTCCTCACCCTTTTTCCTCCAGCCAGGGAAAAGGATTAGCTCTGTTTCAGGCAACTAAAAAAAACACCAAACTTGTAAGAGCAGGGCCCCAATGTGTATAGTAAGGTAAGTTTTAGGAGGCTGCTCCTTCACCCAGTCTAAAACACTAAAGCTTTCAATCCAACAGCAGAGGCTTCAATCTGTAATCTCAAATTCAGTTCCCATATGGAAATAAAGATCACTGCTACACCAGACAACTGATACATGGTGGAGCTCAAAGAATTATGAGATTCACTGGGCAGTGCACAGTCTGCTGACCATTTTTACCTTCTCTAGCGTTTTGCTATGAGACGAAACCATAAACTATCTTCCAAGTGCCTTCAAATCACATAGAGCTTACTCTGGTGCCACTGTCATTGTACCTATTGTTGGCTTCATCAACAGCTTTTTGCTCAACTCAGCTCTTTACAGTTCTGTTACAATCCAGGCCATGAGCTGCTGGGAGGAAAGCATTTAGCCTTACCAATAAACTCGTGTAAGAAGACCAGAGAAGCTATGTAGCAGGAGAGGCTGAGCAGCTCAGCCACTATCATGAGCCAGTGCCACGTTTGGATTGTCAGTGCCACCATCAGCAGCTCGGTGAGAATCAAAGATGTGAAGGAAATGGCAACAATGTGGACAAACTCAGACTCAAAGAGGAGAAGAGCTCCATACATGATGATGCTGCCTGCAAGGGAATGGAACAGTTGGGTATGTAAGTCAAACTCCACTGCAAGGCCTTGGAAAGGCTGAAACACAATCATATCTTGAGACTGTTTTTCATGAAACCTGATGAATGTAATGACAACAAATCAGTTACTATTTAGGAGACAGAACTGATGAGAAGACAGGGAAAATTTATAGCACAGGTGCCCAAAGTTTTAGAACAGTCTGTCATATCCATAGACACATGGAGATAGGAAATTAATACATGCTGTTTTGGCAACTGGAGATCTCTAACATCACGAAACTCTATCCTCCCACAAAAGCTGTTGGTCACTACTCAGAAGCTCAAAGATATCAAATTCTTCTAAAACCTACTGCATTGCTTCAGTGCCAAGAAGTAAGCAAGGTGCTGAAAAGGGGATACAAGTGAGCCTCTCCCTGCACTGCTTCGCTGAGATCTCTCCCCTTCACACTTCCCCCCTACAAGGAGCACAGATGAAAGCTCTGTTAATGAGCTATTGTTCCGTGCTCCTATTGGGGCTGGCCAGGGAGCACTCACAGGGCCCTGCACAGCCACCTGCACAAATAACTCATGTTAGCAGCATGAGTAATCCACACCAACATCCATCACACGAGCCTGGCCCCGGATGGGAAAACCTGCGAGCGGCTTGAGCCACAAAGTTCAAATCCAGCTGTGAACTTTCCAAAATTTAGGACTGCTCAAGGTTTTGGTCAGGCTCATCTCTGCTAGCAACTAGCCCAATTGTTTGGCCTGCTGTTTTCTGGTTATTGAGCACATCACAAGTGAAGTCACTTTAACCAAACACTGTAACCAGATAGTGGTCTGAGCTCAAGAAGAAATCTTTCCCTCGATGCATCACCCTCTGGCTTTAGCTTCCCACCCCCTGGGGGTGTTCTATCGATGCTCTTGTGTTGCCATTGTGTTCTACAGCATCAGAAGATCACGATCCCTGGTGAGGGGCTCTGCTGGGATGGATTTCAGAAAATAAAGCTAACAGATTTTATATTCCATAAGATTTAAAACTCTTCATCAGGACCTGTAGTGGCAGGATGAGGACTGATGGGTTCTAACTCAAAGAGGGGAATTTCAGGCTAGATATATGGAAGAAATTCTCCCCTGTGAGGTGCTGAGGCACTGGCACAGGCTGCCCAGAGCAGCTGTGGCTGCTGCACCTCTGCAAGTGTTCAAGGCCAGGCTGGATGGAACAACTTGGTCTAGTGGAAGATGTCCCTGCCCATGGCAGAGGGTGGAACTAGATCTTTAAGGTCCTTCCCAACCCAACCCATTCTATGATTAAGCAACCAAAACTATTGCCACTGTGTTAGACAGGTCATAGATCAAATCTCGAAAGATATAGGAGTTGTATTTTGCACGTTGACAATAACCTGCACAGTCTGTAGGTCTGAGAACTTTTCCTAAATGAAGGGGAGAGTCACAAGCTCTACTTGACAGATGGAGCAATGACAGCACTGAAAGGAACTCGCACAAAATTAGAGAGGATGGCTGCAATGGGGAGCAGCACAATGGTTTGAACTTCTGCATCACTGCCCATGCCAGGGTTGACCAGTTGCTGCCAATATTTAGCTTCAGATAATTTCCTCCTTTGGTAATGCTACCAACATTTTCCAAGACAAATGCAATATGTATTTGTTAGCACAAGGATAGTCTGTTAAATTCACTTCATGCCTTACTTAACTTCCTGCAATACAAAAAAATGACATATTCATACTCATTAAAACCTCTAAAGGCACAAGCAGAAGTTGATTTCTTACCTTGATAGATGCTTATCAAGACCCATATTAAAAATGTTTTGTATGACAACGGTCGTCCCTGGGGGGAGAAAAAAAAAACAAAGCTCCATTGGGGTTTTCTTTTATGGATGTTCACTTACAGATCAACTCAGAAAGCAATAAAAGAGAATTTGAAGGTGATTTGGGAAAAAAACAATAAAACAAATCAACCAACCCTGAGGTACTGTCTCTTTATTCCCTTTTTCCCTGGGGCTGTGGAAGCTCCCTGCTCACCCAGAACAGCCTCATCCCTACTGCACACACAATCAGTTCAGTGCAAAGATGTCTCTGGAGTTTAGTCACTGCACTGTGAGACAGAAGATGTGTGTGTGTACACATATACATGAATATATTAACATTATATTTCTAGACACACACAAATCACCATCACATTGAAGGATGACAGGCCTGAAAAAAAGCATCTCCAGCCAACACAGCTACACCAGCACAAACCCCCCTATGTTTAGACCAGGCCTAAGGATGGTTGGAGAATTAGTGGTTTATGACATAAGAGACAGCATACAAGTGAAACCAGATGGAGCCTTACTGAGGCTGCTGGAAAAACAGGCTTTGCTTCTCAGAGGATCTGTTTAACAGAAATCTTGGAGGGAAAGGATCTGCTGAAGACTCAGTCCACCCTTTCCTTCAATGAAGAAAGATGTTCCCGGACTGCATATCCCACTTATCCAAACAATTTTCCAAGGAGGAAGCAAAAAAAAAAAGCCCAACAAGAACCTAAGACAAGATTTACCTTCCTGGTATTTCTATGGTAAACATCAAATAAAGTTTTCTTTGTCTGAGGAGAAGGACCTGATGCTAAAGCTACAAAAATGGCACAGCAAACAAACCTTTAGATCATCCTCAAGGTAAATTTCTATCCAAGAAACCCTGTGATAACCTCCTCCCTCCATCAAATGAGCACATCCCTTCCCCTCAGCCCCTTTCCTGGCTTCAGGATAGTGCCAAATCCCCAACAATTTCTCTTTCCCCTTTATTTTGGAACAAATCAGTAATCTCAAATCCTTAGAACTTCCCACAGAATGGAACTTCTCTTTCCCCAGCCGGTTTTAATAAATTGCATTTCATGCAGCATTCAATAAGTAACTGCCAGGAAATCTGCTGCTATCTGTTAATTCAAATGTGCCTTGAAAACAGCTTTGCTTGAAAACGCCTGATAAAGTTTGGGATCTCCTGGCAATGTGTTTGACTCTACACATTCAGAGAACTGCAAATCAAGACTGGGATCTTGCCTCAAACCAAAACAGACAAACAAGAGTCTCTCACACCTTAAGTAGATCTTTGTAGAGCTCTGGGTACAACATTGCAACTTCAGATTTAACATCCTTGTCCAGGACAAGAGAAAACACTGGAAACATGGTATAAATTGTGGAGTACCTGCAAAGAAAGGAGAAGACCAGGAAATTATCTCAGGTGTAGATGAGCAAACAGAAATGAGTCTTCAGAAAGGAAATGTAATATTCTTTAAGGGCCAAATGATGTAGACATTATAAAAACTTGCAAAAGGAACACACCAAAGTTTTGCATGTAGGAGAAACTTTCAGGATTGGCTTTTGGAATTACTTTTGACTAGGAACACTCATATACAGGCGACAGGTTCAAGCACTGCACCTGGTTCCTCACGGAGCCAAGGACAGACCTGTCCTCACCCCAAAGCCTGCTCTGCACTCCAGGCCTGATTGTCTGCATCAGAAGGCAATGGAGATGAATTTGCTGGTTTTTAGTGAAGTACTCAAAAGGATAAAAAGTCAGACTGGCATTGCAAGTGTAATCCCCTATTTCAGACAGGAACCGACTCCTCCTGTTGAAGAGGTTGGAGTGTTCCCCCTTTCTGACACTGTCAGGAGCTGAGCACTGGCTCTCACTGCTGCACAGACACCAGACCACAGTGACTGTCCCTCTTTTTCACCAGGATCTTAGAACAGTTCCTGGAGGATGTGTTGCTTCTTGTGTTCTCAGTGTGACAAACTGTCCCTTTGGAAAGGTTCTGTAAGTTAGCACTGGCTTTGCTCAGAGAAGAGGAGCAGAAAGGGGACAAGGATCACACCCACCTGCTGCAGCAATGCTGTGAAACACAGTGGAGATGTGCATGGCTTGTGTGTTAGTCAGCCCAAACCTAAGCACTGTGCATGGGTTTTCCTCACTATTAGCAAAGATGAGCTCTTACCCGATGATGAGGAAGCCTTGGTAGAGAGGAACCGAAGCGAAGTAAAATACTGATGAGAAAACAGCCTAGAAAAGAAATGAGCTTTTTAGGCATTAAGACACTGCAGTAATAGTAACAGCTCAGAAACACACTGCTCAAACTGGAACACACTTGCAGTGGGTTCTCCACATTCCTGAAGTGAAGACAGAATAATGTAATATCAACCCTTCTTATTCCTACGCAAACCTTGGATCAAAGTTGTATTTAACAGCAAGCACTGGAGAGCTGGACCTGGAAAAGTTTTTGTAATGCAATTCCACAGAAAAGAACATAAGGAATTTCTTCCAGAGCCCACTGGTTTGATCAAAGCTGTCCAGATGTTGGGAGGGACAGGTGCATACTTACTTATGTCTGAATGATGTCTTCACAAAGCAAAAAGAGTCAACACTCACTGATCCAAACTCCAAAGAGTTCAAGATTTGTTAATCTTTTTTTGGCAGAAGTTATAGCTTTGTTTTCTGCTCTTTTTTTTTGAAGATGCAGAGTAAGCTAGGCTGTCCCCTGAGTGTGAACCTTTTCTCTCTATGCATCCCTCTCTGTGTTTATCCTAGAAAGGGAGGAGGGCAAAACCAGCTTGCTCAAAAATATCAAATAATTTACTCAAAAAATACAGAGTATTGGCTAAGGAATGTATCGGTACACTGTGGTATGGAAATGTACATCCCAAAGAGTAACTTCTGTCCTTAACTGTAACTTTTACTCAAGTCACCACAGCCAAGAACAGAATTTGGCTCATGAATTCCTCAAATCTCTTTCAACTCTCCCTGCCAACTGGCAATGGTGTTTTTGCTGCACTGAGGCTCTGCACAGGTGTGAATTCCACACCTGCTTCTGAGGTTCCCGTCGAGGTGGAGGGGAACAGACCACCTCCCCATGGCTGCAGGGAGCTGCAGAGTGCTTGGCCACATCCAGTCTCATCTTAAACACCTCCAGGGATGGTGAATCCACCACCTCCCTGGGCAGCACATTCCAATGCCTGATCACTCTCTCCCTAAAAAATCTCTTCCTAATATCCAACCTACCCCTCCCCTGGCAGAGCTTGAGTCTGTGCCCTCTTGTCCTGCTGCTGGTTGCCTGGGAGAAGAGACCAACCCCCACCTGACTCCAACCTCCTGTCAGGGAGTTGCAGAGGGTGCTAAGGTCTCCCCTGAGCCTCCTCTTCTCCAGGCTGAACACCCCCAGCTCCCTCAGCCTCTCCATTTTGCACCTATCCATTGAAAAAAACCCTTGTGACAGTTTGGTTACCTGCATTGTGCTGATGCAGAGGCTCCTGTGGATCACAAACTGACTGAGGGCTGCAGAGCGTTTGTAGCTGTTCCTTCCATGCACCATGAGCAAACGGCCCAGGTGTTTGAACTGGGTGATGGAGAAATCGGCCGCGAGCGAAGCCTGCTTCCCTTCCTGGGGACAACAGCAAGGAGAAGCACTGTCAGAGCACTTTACTACTAAAAGAAATATTGTATTGTCATTTAGTTATGCACAGAATTTCCACCCATACTCGCAGGACAGGAGGTGAGGAAGAGCATTACCTCAGCACCTCTGCCTTCCACCAAGGCTTTTAAGCTCATAGCAACAGTCTGAGAATTCCCATTTGAACCTTGGCCTCCAATCCTAAGCAACCTCCTGGACTGTGATTCACAACATGCACGTTAGCGTGATACTCGTATCCAGTCAGTCCTGAGCACAAATCTTCAGTCTCCAAAGTTCACTCCAACTGACTGTTTTGGCTCACTGAGAGCAGAGTGTGTCCACTGCCGCCAAATCCTCCGAGCAGCTCCAGGGGCAGGAATCAGAGCTCTGACCCAGAGTTTGTTTGCTAACTGATATAAACAGTTTTGAGCTGTACACACAGGGTCCATGTTATCACTGCAATATTAACTCCAGCATTCGGAGCATCTATGCATGATTAAAACCCCCAAACTAACCACGAGGGTCCAAATTCAGGATTCAGCCCAGAGCCAGATCTGAACTCCTTTAGCCTGTAGCCTTCTCTACAGCCAAGTTATTTACCACCATCAGGCTACTGGTCTTATTCTCATGGGAGCTCCTCACTTTCCTGCACAAATTTCTGAGGATTCATGTAAGAGTTACTTGTGAACTAGCTCCAGAATTGCCACAGGGAGTCTTACTAAACATGAAATCATCTCACCTTTCCTTCAACTCCAACACCACAGTCAGCCTCCTGAATCATGCTAACATCATTCCCTCCATCACCTGCAGAGCACAGAGGACATTGGGACTTAAGCAACAGGGGCAACCTACAACCCCACCAAAGGCATCAACACAGACTGTAATACTGCAGAAAAACATTTACCCCCATCAACAAAATCAGGATTTTAAGTTCTTAAGAAGTTTTGTCTTAACAAACCCACAGGTCACTGACCAATTGATCTGACTTGTAGGTGTACTATTATACCTCCAACGCTGAAATAAAAGACCAATTGATCTGACTTGTAGGTGTACCATTATAGCTCCAACGCTGAAATAAAGCTCACAGAGTAACACTGGCACTTTCCCTGATCAAAAGATACCACCCAAGTGGTTTGTCATTGAAGTTTTCATGTGCAAAGATACAACCTGAGTGGTTTGCAAAGATACCACCTGAGTGGTTTGCAAAGATACCACCTTGAGTGGTTTATCATTGAAGTTTCCATGTGCAGAAGTTCTTAATGACCCCCCAAAAACACTTCTCCCTAGCTCAGCATTTCCAGGTGTTCTGAGACAACATGAGACTGTTCACTCAAGAGAAGAAGCAGACACCATCCTGCTTGGTCACAGCTCCCTAACTAGCCCCTTACCTACAGCACAGGTGAGTTTGCCAGTCCTCTCCTGGAGCAGGCGCACGATCTGAGCCTTCTGTGTGGGAGCACACCTGCAGCACACGACGGCAGGGCACTGGCAGGCCAGCTCCATGAACTCGTACTCGTAGTATTTCAGGCACACCTATTGACAGAGACCAGAAGTGTCACTGGTGTTTGTGCACGAAGGTTTCTTCCAGCCACAGCGTCCTGGGGCTGTTCCTGGAGCCCAGGGAGGTGCTTGGTGCTCACCTCCAGCGAGTCACCCGAAATGACGAGGGCGCAGTCGTGTTTGCGGCGGAAGGCGTTCAGCTCCAGGTGAGCTTCCCCACGGTTAGTCACCTGGGGGAAAAGATTACCACTGAGGAAGATTTGCTCCGTGGGGGTGAAAAAACAAACAGTCTCGGAGGGAGCAGGAGTAACACAGACAGGACACAGAGTTATTCACAGCACAGTCAGAGAGGCAAAACTCAGGGGGTAGAAAGGTGGGTAAGAAGAGCAAAAATATTCTGGGTCTACTGGTGGGAAACAGCTGTGATCTCAGCACCTCTCCTGTCCCAGGGCTTGGGGCCCCAAAGGAGATTTGAGAGAGAGGTATGTGGGTGTTACTCACTAGTCTGAATATGTGGATGTCCTGCGTCCGTGTCACCAAGTGTGCGTTCTTGGCTGTACACGTGGCTGTCTCCAGCTTATCCCCTGTCAGCATCCACACCTAAAACCCAAACAGCAGCGTGTTCAGTACCAACTTAACAACCACATCTGCAGGACAAGTACCACCTGCCAGGCCAGGAGTGCTACAACACACAAATTACACTTCTGAAAAAAGCCCTGTGAAAGAAAGCAAAGCTTTAAACGAGGCTGAAACACAAAGGAAGTTACAAACTATGTATAACATTTTTCCCACCTGCAATATTTCATGATTCTGCTGATAAACTCCCAAAATGCAAGCTAAAAAATGTGTATGCTGTGTGTTAATGTGTCCCTCCCTGGCCATTTCTGGGCCCTGCTGCAGAAAGATCCCTCCTGGCCCTGCCTGAAATGTGGATGATGCAACTGGGGTTAGCTCACTGCTGATGTGTACGTCTGGAACACACTAAGTTGGTTGAGGCTTTTTTTTTTTTTTAGCTTTTTTTTTAAAAAAATATACACTGCTCCTTTTATTTTGTGCTGGTGAAGGGGGGGAGGGAATTAGAAAGCAATGTCAGCAGCAATACCCTGTTATAATCTGGCTGGGAGTTCCTTCAATACTGTAAATATATCGGAGTTTGCTTTGCTTTTTTCCACTGGTTTTTATTCTTTCAAGTCACTGCCCAAGAATATTTAAGAGAACAAAAACTTTTTCAAACCCCCAAAACAACAACCAAAAAACCACACAATGACTCTCTTGTTTGTTTAATAATCTGAGGTTGGAAGGAGATCTGATCCTAACAAGATGGTCCCGGTCATGAATTGTGAGACCCCCTTAGCTCCTGATTTACTTCTGGCATCCAATGCCTTGACAAACATTCCAGGGCAAGGAGTGCTCAGCACTGTGACACCACCTTCCACACCCTGACACCACTCCAGCCAAGGTGAGGAGAGAGAAGGAAAACACTCTGGAATGAGAGGCCAGGACTACACCATGGCAGGGGAAAGCCACAAGGCACTAAGGAACCCTGTGAGATGCTGCTCATCTCGCTCCTCTGCTCAAGTCCCTGCTGTTTACACGGATGGCTCCAAGCAGAAAGCACTTTTGGAAGCTTGTCCCAAGCCTTGAATTCCACTTCCTACCCAAATCCCAAGCACACAGCCCTGCTCTGGATTCACAGCACAGCATGAGATTTTTGCTCGCTTTGCTGCTTACAGCAGAGAAACTACAACCAGAACCTTTCACCTAATTTTCTTGCCCAAATCTGAAAGTTTAGTCCATTTTTTTTCTCAATTTGGAAGTCTGGGATCTGACTGACAAAGTTTTCAAGCGAGAGAAACTAAGCAGGCACCGCAGTGGCTCCCTGACCACTGAGCACAGCTCAGGCTGTAGGTGTCTGAGTCTGAGATCCAGGAGCCCAGAAAGCTGAAAAAAAAAACCCAGTCCCTGATTCTCTTGGCTCAGACTCCCCTCTAGTGGCTACTGAAAACGAGGATATCCACAGCTCCAACCCCAGCACGGGCTGATGCAGCACACACCAAACACATCCAAATCTGCCTTGTTTCAAGCAACTACCTGAAGGAAAGAATTGCCCCAAAGCCTCCTGTACGTTCCTTCCCTCCTGCCTAGGCACTTGCTTTCTCTGCAGAAGGATCCAGAGTGTGTCAGGGGCAGAAAAGCACAACAGGTGCTGTGCTTTCATGTCTCCACTTAACATTTACTACTTGCAGCACGTTCTGCTCCCAGAGTGATGTTTACACCCCATCAAGTAGCCACATGACTCCCACAGGGCACCTGGTGAAGTGTTACCTCGACAGGCCCCAAACTCCCTCAGTTTACTGTCTGCAGGACAGTGCCACCTTCTCCAGAGGGTCTAAGTGCTCTGCTGGGAGTAACAGTGGGCTAGGCAGACCTTAATGCCAGCATTCCTCAGCGTCTCCAGCGTGGGTCTGACGTCTGTCTGCAGCTGATCCTCCACACCCGTGAGGCACAGCAGCTCCATCTCCATCTCCAGGCTCTCGATGACCGTGGCTACCTTCAGGGAACGGTCGTGCACGCTCAGCTTCGCCTGGACGTAGCGTGCCTGAGGGCAGAGCACACACAGCCACAGTCAGCCTTGGTTTGTCTGCTCCACAGGGCTGACCAGCATGAGGGGAACCACTTCACCTTCCTCTGCTAACTGCCATTCAGCCTGGGCTGCTGGAAGGTGTCCCTGCCCATGGCAGATGATCTTTACGGTCCCTTCCAACCCAGCTCATCCTACGATTCCACTGATTCGGAGCTGCCACTTGTAAGGGCTGGAGAATGTGAGGTGTGAGTTGCAGAGCAAGGTGGAAAATGCTTCAGGAAGTTGTTGCTGGTTTGTCCCTGTGCTGTTCCAGTTGGGCACACTAAGGCACAGCAGCTGCTGCAGTGGCACCTGCAGAAAGCCTGAGAGCAACTCCCTCACACCACAGGTCCAACCATGGGTCTGCAACTCACACATCTACAAACGATGGCAATGGAGAATCCTAAGCATTTCCTCTGTCACATCTCTGCATTTAACTGAGCAGTTCTCCTGCCTGGGGTGTAAGCAAGTGAGTGCTGTGTGTAGAGACCCACCTATCTAACAAACCCCACATGAAGCCTGTGTTTCCATCAAGCCTGGCTGGATTATATTCTGGTTGGCTGTAGTTTCCCTGGATGTCAAAATGCAACAATGAAAATTAAAAGTCAACACATTTTACCCCACAAATGCAACATGATGAATATTTGTAGAATTTATAACCACAAGAGATTATAAGCTTGGATTTGGGAACCGTTTTGGAGGGTCCTGGCTCAGATCCAGTTTTGTATGTATCACTTAAAAAGCAACTTTGATTAAAAGAAAATCAAGACATTGAAGAATGACAACTTTAGCAGAAGGAATAGGGAGGTGAGAGAGGCATTATCACAAGAGCTCTGTGAGAATCACTGCAGTGACTGTTTGTTTAAAAACAAAGGGGAAAACAACAAATAAAAACTTACTTCAAAGTCTTGATATTGCTCTTCTGTCAGAGACTTCTTGGCTACGACAAGAACCCTCAGGCCTTCCCGAGCCATGTTACCACACTGGAAAGAACATCACATTGTAAAACAAACTCCATCTCCAGTAAGATGCACAGCAGTGCAGAGATGGCAGTGTGAAACAGCAGGTTAAGAAAATAACCATCTCATTTGAGCAACCCAAGTGAGTCTATACATCTGATAAAGGGCATGATAAACCTGAGAGGAGAAAGGAGATCTGCAATGGTTTGTGACCTATCCCAGTGATCACAAAGAAAAATGTACCAGGGTGGCAGAAAAAACCCCATTGATTTCACTTTCTCTGTCCCTAAGAAAAAGGACACAAACCTGTGATTTGTAGATTTCATATCTTTGGCCATCAACTCTTTAAAGTAAGACCAAGTTATTATTTCTCTGAACACCAGAGAATCAGTAACTGAAGCTGCTGTAGAGGATATCCCATCCCTGGCAGTGTTCAAGGCCAGGCTGGATAGGGCTCTGAGCAACCTGGTCTAGGGGAAGGTGTCCCTGCCCATGGCAGGAGATTGGAACGAGATGAGCTTTAGGGTCCTTTCAACACAAACCAGTCTATAATTCTATGAACTCTATGCCACCATTACTACTAACCCGACAAACATATCCCAGCACAAAGCTGCCAAATGCAGCTTTGAAGTTAGACCTTTCAGACTAAAATCAACCCAAACACAGGATCGAGCCCAGGACAAATCTGGTGAGCTTGAGTGGCAATCAGTTTTGAGAGAAATCCATTTTATTTACAGGACTTATTCCACGCTAAATATGTTGAACTTGTCACTTGACTTCCTTGCTACTGCATATATGTTTGGCTGAAGACTAACCCAATGAATTGCCAAGATCAGTGACCACCTGGCTTGCAGATATTTTAGCTTTGTCATGTGTTTCCCTGGAAGGACAAAAGCACTCACAGGAGAAATCCTCCGTGCAGAGGAGGGACAGCCCTTACCTCCTCCTCCAGCCAGTCGTTGTACTGCACGATGCCAGCCATCACCACATCTGCCCCCTTCATGTAGAAGGTGATCTCTCCTGTAGATTCATCCTGCAGAAAAACAGAAGAGTCTAAGTTGGGTCAATAGCAGATTTGGAGAGGCCTCAGCAAGTTGCATGATGAGTACTCCACACAAGAGTCACAGCCATGTCTCACTGGCTGAAGGTCCATCTGGCTCAGCATCTTGTCTCAGGGCCAAAAGGAGATGTCTATTCAATTCCAACTCAGTTACTTGCAGCAGGAGTTAATGCTTTGGACAAGGAGGATCACCTTTGTAAGCAGCAACATGGCATCTCCACACAGACACCTCCCAGTCCTGACCGCGTGTGCCTTCGGAATAACCTCTAACCCTGCCTTGAAAATCTATTTCATGCTTACCTAAAACTATAACACAGATGCACAAAGCTTCACAGAGTAAAAATAATTCTAGTTTACCCTCTCTATTACATTCTATGGCATAAGCATCACTAAAGCTTCTGCTTGCCACATCAGGGTTAGGTCTCTGCCTGCCTTATCTGATACAAGTAGTATGTAGGCTGCAAGCAAAGCATATCTACATCACCACAAATTAAAACATCCCTTCGAACCAGGCAGATACCTAAGGAGGCCACAACTATTAGTATTACAAGCTAATGGAAACCCTGGCAGTTTTCTCAAAGGAGGCAAAACAATGAGTAAGGAACAAACTGCTCTGTAAACCAAGACTGCCACCAGGGATGGAAAGAGAACAAACTTCACACACAAAGCCAAGAAGCCCAGGGAGGTCAAGACATAGACAGTTGAGAATGAAGGGGGCAAAGGACTTTAGGAATAAGAGAAATGAAAGAAAAGCACAGTGGACACTTCTTCATTCTCTCACTAATATATGGGTCTGTCTGTTCCACCATTATAGAAACTATTGGTGGAGGCTCTCACACATGAATAGTTTGAGTTGGCAGGTAAAAGCCTCAAGTCCTGTGGCAAAACAGAATTTACATCCAAAGGAAGAAAGAAAAAAGCAGCACCTGATGTGGATACTGAAACCACAAAGAAATGTCTTTGCTGAGGAAATTAAGAAGCAGACAAGGATAACGAAGCCATTTCTGCCAAGCTCACAGAGACATTCACAAGGAAGAGTCTTACAATCCAGCCTGAGCATGGTTTTCAGTGTCCTGAAGTATCCAACCTTCACACACCAACACACACCTCCCTCATCCCCCGGGGGAAATGCGTGTCCCTCTACCAAAACAACTAGGATCTGCTTAAATAAAACACAACTCTTTTGGCAGCAGTCAAAGGTAAAGGTTTATCTATTCAATTATTTGATTAAAGAGTGTCTAACAACATCTCTGTAGGAAACTGAATAAAGACTCCACTTCCCGTGCTGCAGAACTGGCTTAAGATAGTTTAGGTTTTTTGTCCAATATAAATACTGTATCAGCTATCTCCTTGCATTAGTCATTTCCTCTCCCTGAGTTCAGTAGGAGGTTAGTGCGTTCTCATATTATAGCAAGATCACACCATAAATCTACACAGAGATTTGCCAGTTATATTGTTTTGGAGAAGCATCTTTTTTCCACCGTGGTCTGACTCTGGCCACGGTTCAAAGGCTTCTTTCAATTCCAGATATGACAATGGCACTATCTTCGCTTTACAACAAAGATCATTCCACACGGGTAAGGGGAAAAAAATGCAAAGAAAAAAAGAAGAATGGAAAATATTGTGGTCAAACAAACAAGGCTCCTTCAAAGAGGAAGATAAGCTTGGTGAAGAGGTTGCTTGGCTAGAACAGGACTTCTGAGAACTGAAAAAATCAGGTACAGCAATGACAGTTGATGGCAAAGGAACAAGCAGATATTGCAGCAATATCTCAAACCAGGCAACATCTGCTACTTGTTCTCAGTAGTAACTACTACCCTGCTGTCATTTCTGTGCTGAAGGAGATCACTTCACAGGAGCCAGAGTGGCCAAGATGAGTAGGGGAGAGGGGAGTCTGCCAGGAACAGCATTGCTGGGCTGGGCACATCCATCACTTGCTGCAACTCTATCCCCAGGCTGTACAGGAAGCAAAACCATCCCAAGGGCTCCCACCAGCCAAACAAAGGGCAGTTGCTAAGAATGGGCAATACCTGTACAGTTAACAGATGATTTTATCATTTGGATTCTACTCGCTACAATTGCTGAGTGCAGCTTCATTTCCCTTCCTGCCTGCTCATCAGGTATGTTTTCTTCTGCATACTTCATGCTGCTTTCCCTCCTCTCATTTCTGTTTTTCAGACAAACAGCACAGTTTTAAAAGATACATTGAGAGAGAAACACTTTGGTCTTGGATCAAAACCCAGTGGAGAGCCTACACGTGCATACATTATGCTTAACAAAAGAAAACTTGTTACTTGATAACTACCTATTTATAAACTCCTTTTTTATTATTTTTAATGAAAATTAAAATCCTCCTTCAGGATTTTGGAGTATACAGGAAAATGGCAAAGTAACATCCAGGCAGACAACATCTGCTACTCAGCATTAATTCTGCTTGGGGTATACAGGAAGCTGATTTTAGTGGCTCAGCAGCAGCTCAAGGGCTACACAATCAAGACACTCAACTAACAAGCACAACAGAGAGTGACAAATGCTGCTTTAAAAGTATTTACAGTCAGGACCTGGGCCTGGTGCTGCTCCCACTGACCACAAGTGGGAGTTCTGCTGGTGTTGCCCAAAATACAGAAGGCAAAACCAAAGCTGCTCCTCCTACTGTTGCAACTTAAAATTCACGAGGCAAACGATATTTTTACACCCTATTTCCAGACACCCCAAAATAAACACGCAGCAACCCAGTTTTAGCATGAAGTAAATAGAGGAGGGGAAAAAATAAACGAAAAAAACCCACTAATCTTATTTATTCTCCCCACCCTAAGTAACGAAGCTGCAGGTCCTATGGAATCACAAAAAAATCCTATCTTGCCCTGGATTATAGGTTTCATATTCATGTTTTAGATTCCTGGTAACAATTATCTGCCTGTACTCTCATAAAAAAATAACAAGGATGTTTTAATTACCTCCAAAAGAAATACCTCGTTTGCTTGGCAAACAGCAGTGCCTTACCCCAGCTGGGTTTATCCTACTGACACTGATTTTCTAGCACTGACTCGAAAACTGATGATACTGGTAGCACCAGTTTTAACACCCACACTTTGCTGTTGCTCTTTTCAAGGTATTTTTTTTCTGGGGGCCAATCTCACCCTGTGTTTGTGTGGTTTCAGCTGGGCACACACTCAGTGTGTGCAGCACCTGCTGCTGCTCCAGGTACCTGCACAAATGTTCCTTGTACCTTGACTCAGCTCTTTTCCCAGCCCTGCTCATGACACTGTGTGCTCAGCATCGCTGCAGGCTCCGTCACACAGCTCACACCAAAAAACTCCACAGCTCCCTGCAGCTGCAAGTGCTTCCTCCCGTGGTGCTGTACCTCCATGGGCTCTGAGAGGACTCTTGAGTCTGGCAGAGCTTTGGGGAGCAGATTCACAAAGCCACTACCAATATCCTAAAGTCACTTGCTGTGGCATTGGTACAGGATCCCCTTGCTCCTTGCCCCCTGTTGCCATCTCCATCACTCCTGTTGTACCCCCACAATGCTCTGGAGATTCAGTGCACCCATGAACCTGCTCAGTTCTTGCTCCTGGCTGACCCTGAGGGGAGAAGGCACTTGTGATCTGGGTTGACTCACAGCCTCAGTCCACCAGACAACTCCCCCCAGCTCTGCCAGCGTGACTGCAGCATGGACATGACAGGAAGGGCAGGAGCTTCTGGACAGATGAACAGACAACCCCAGGGCCACAGAGCAGACTTCAAAGCAGCAGGAACCCACCCAAGGTACGTGACAAACTGAAAACCTGAGCAGGAAGGAGCAGCTGGAAGAAGCTGGAGCTGCGGAAGACAGACACACCCTGAGTGCCCTAAGCTTGGGCTCCTTCATTATTCTGAGCAAGGAACAAAGATCAACAAACTAAAGATGTCCCAGGGCACTACAGCACTTACTGCCAAACACAGCCCAGAAGGAGATGCTAGTGGCTCAGAGAGCCTGAGATGCAAGGGACAGCACAACCCAGCCAGAACAGCACAGTGGAGAGCAGATGTTTTATGTCCTTCACTTTGTGTTTTGCCCAGAGAGGCTGTGGATTCTCCCTCACTGGAGATACTCCAGAACCACCTGGACACAATCCTGTGCCACATGCTCTGGGATAAGGTTGGACCAGATGACCCACTGTGTTCCCTCCCAACCTGCCCCATCCTGTGATGCTGTGTGAGCTGGAGATGGAGCTCTCACCCGGACGATGATGCCCATGCGCTTGCTCTCGTAGGTGAAGGGGAAGATCTGGAGGATGGTGAAGTTTAGGATGTGGCCGCCCGGGGTCCTCAGCTGAACAGAGGATTGGTCTCTGCCCACCAGCGTCAAGCCCACACTCTCTGTCCACTGCACCAGGGCCACCTGAGAGGAGAAGGACAAGGTGAGAGAGGCCAGATCCCACCATACCCACCCTGAGAGGGGAAGGGACAGTGGGGAGAGCTGCATAAAATCATGAATCACTAATGGTGCTATCAAATAGATCCACTGATAAACACAGCTCTTCCTAGTGGGCTTTTCCTGCTTGAGAAGCTTACTAACAGGATCTTCAGGGTTTGGGCTGCCCAGCTCCTGTCTGGTTCAGCTGCTGGGCTGCCCTAGATCCTCAGCAGGAGGTGGTGACCTCTCTGCCTTCCACTGCCACATTCTGTTGGAATTTCTTTATGGAAGGGGTTGTTAAGCATTGGCAGGAGCTGCCCAGGGAGGTGGTGGAGTCACTATCCCTGGGGGTGTTCAAGGAACAACTGGACATGGCACTTAGTGCTCTGGTCTAGTTGACAAAGTGGTGATGGGTCACAGGTTGGACTTGATGGTCTTGGAGGTCTTTTCCAACTTCAGTGATTCTGTTCCAAAGGACAACCCTCAGCAAGGGCAGGCACAGTCACCCTCCACCCAGCCCCAGGGCGCCCAAACATCCTTAGGCTCATCAGGTAAATAAATCCCTTGACAAACACTTTTACACAGAGCTATTTCCCAGCTTGCTGTTCATAAAATCAAGAATTAAAATAATGCATTCACCTTGGATTTGCAATATCAAAGCCAGAAACATTAATGCAGCACATTAAAAATTCATATTAAAAAAGCAAGCAAACAAAATGAGCTCTGTGTTATTACCTATCTGTTTGGTAGTAACAGTTCATCAACAGCTTTCAGCCTCTGCAGTGATCACCAAGACAGCTGAAGGCTGGCTCAGACACTTAGCAGAGAACTCTACTCCCTAAACATTAAAAAAACCCCAACACAAAACAAAAACCCCCAAAACAACCCCCAGATATTTCAAGGCACACAGAGAACTCATTTAACTGAGCTCAGGTGGGTATTGCTTCTAATATTTAAGGACCTACAACACTGAATTCTTTACAAGCTTTCACCAGATCACAACCAGAGTCACAACAGAAAACCAAAGGCTTTATTTTGCTTCCCTGACAGTCCCCCAGAATCCCCAGCTCAGCTGACACATCCATCCAAGACTGAGCTTGCTGAGATTTACCCCTAGAAGCTGTCTGGGCAGTAACAGATGGGAGCAGCAGCTGACACGAGCCCATATATCACTGGCCTCCAGAAAGGATCAAGGGATACTTTCTCCAAACAGACATGAAATACTGGAAGTATTTTACAGTGACATTTTCCAAGGCACGAGAGTGCTGGGCACGTGGTTGCTGCTGACTTGAAGTTAATTATCCCTTATGCCTTCCAGGTTCTATCTTTCCTGCCTCAAGTGACCACAAATACCTCAGACAAAAAAAAAGAAATTTATTTTGGGAAATCACATACGTGAGATACAGATAAAAATGGAACCTATAAATGCTTGCACTGAACCAAGATTTTACTAGATGAATTGATATAATTGGGTCTAACTGGAGAATCTTTTGTGAACTCAGCTCCCTTTCATCCAAAATGAGGCATAAAAGACAAGCTAAAATAAACTTCTGCTTTCACAAAGAGGCCTTAAACTGCCAGATTAAAATAAAATAAAACCATAGTTGAGTTGGCTTTGCCTTAAAAGACCTTTAAATCAATTTGAATCAATATTTGGTTTAATATTAGCACATTTTTGCAGGCTTACTCCCAAAGATTACGACAAATCAAAGGCTCTTTCAAGCTTATCTTTGAAAAAGTTTCTTCAAGCCATCCTCAGTGCACTGAAGTGTGCAGTTAGATAATCCTCCTAACAGTCTCCCAGAGCAGAGATGGAGCTTGGGTCTCTAATGCTCTGGTTAATAAACAATTATTGGGATCTGCTCACAGCATGACACTATGTGATGCTCAGTGTGTGCAGCGCTGGCTCTTCATTTGCCCAAGCTGAAAATGACTGGAGATACAAATCTCTGCTCCTACCTCAGCCTGTTCAAGCATCTCCTTCACACAGACACCTCCTCCCTCCTTCCCTGCCAGCATCTCCTTTAAATCCTGTATCAGGCAGCTTTAAACCTCCCCAAAGCAAAGCCCTGTGAGAGGAACAAATGGATGAGCAGAGGTGCCACGTCTCATGCTGCAAACTCACTGCCCTGCACTGCAGCAGGCACTGTGGATGGCTCCCAGGACAGTCCCTCAATGGGAAGGAGGAATAATGAAAGGAATCCCACTTTTCCATGCTGCTCCCAAGGCCCTGCCAGCCCTCCAGGGGAACCCACAGGGCTGAGCCCTGCACTGTGCCATGGCTTCTGCAGCGCTTAATGAACAGCCACTGAGAGACAGTGCTGCAATTCTGACGTGTTCCCATCACATGTTCTAAGACATTACTGTCTCCATTCAACAGGCAACACAATGGGCTCAGCCCCTGCACCAGCAGATAACTCTGATGACAACAGCAGTGCTGCCAGCAGCTCCAGCAGGGTCTGGGCACCCAGGACAGGGAGCACGTCCTGCATCGCTGGGAGAGGGAAGAGGTTTACTCTGTGCTGAGCAAACAGATAACTAGAGGTGCTCCCAGCCACAGTGAAAAGATGAGAAACATTCAAGATGTAAAAATAGGTTTACAGCTTAGTCCAAGGAAACTGAGATCCCACAGACACCCTCAGGACAGCCCATGCTCAGCGAGGGAAGTCACTACAGTCCCTGAGCACACGCCAGGATCTCACAGCCCCATCCAGGCCCAGCCTGACACTGATCTGAGTGTTACAAAGCAGAGCAGCTCAGCACACTCTCCCCAGACTTGGCCCTTTCCAACAATTAAATTACCCAAGCCACCACTGAAGTGGATATCGACTAATAAATTTCATTCTAAAGAGACAAATTGATCCTTCTGTGCCATGAGTTCCTCCACAAAGTTCCCTCTAGGGCTGCCTGGGCAGGCAGACGAGGCACAGACCCATTGATCCGTGCACCCTTTCATGTCCTGGCAGCTGCTGAGGGTTGTCAGGGTTAAAGACTGTTTGCCCAGGAATCCCAGGCACTCTTATCTCTGATCAGATTATATCTATTTCATTTCCCCTGTTAGTTACTGTATGGCTACAACTGACAACTGGCTCGCAGAGCCCCCAGGCTGTAACTGATACCTGAATAAAGATACTTCAAGACTCCTAAATGGCAATGTGCACAGGAAACAAATTTAGGAAATCCTGCTTTCTGTTACAGGAAATGAAGCCTATGCCAACTGGTAGAAATTACCCTTGCTGCTAAAGTGAAGAGAATACAAGTTTTTGTACTCATTTCATAAACTGACCTTCCCTGCCATGGCAATATTTTATTGATCTAGGATTTCAAAGGGAGGCTTTAACAGGAGTCCAAAGCCATTCCCCTACAGGGAATGTTATTTAACAGCATTGCTCCTTCCTCAAGGACTCCACTTGTGCTGATCCTGCGTTTTGTACCATCTAGTATGACACACAGAGCACGGCCAAACAATATTTGTATGTCTAAGACCTACAGACAAGATTTCCTCAGTGCAGCAAAGCATATCTGGTTTCTGAACCCGCTGTAATTCTCTACTTAAGACACCACAAGAAAGGAAAAAAGAATTTAAACAATAATCTTGGAAGGATTAGTTATCATGCTATAGTAAAACAAACAAACAATATCCCCTGGGTATTTCAGACAAATTGCTGCATAAATATTTTAAAGGCAGAACAGTATAAAGAGAAAAAGGAAAAGAAAAATCACTGACTTGACTATACACCGCAGTATATATGTAAATAAACAGAGGATCTGTGCAAAAATAGCTAGTCAATGCTTTGGGGGGGGGAACCTCAACTTAAATGCAGATCACAAAAATTCCCATCTGGAAATCATTCAGAACTCCTTTCAATCCAAAGGCAGTTGCTTTCTGTAAGCTGCTTTTACAGGGGAGAGAACACATTACAGAGCAGAAAAGCGGGTAAGAAAAGCCTGACCTGGACTATGTGTGGGAGAGGACACCCACACACCCTGCTCAGAGAGGAATAGGTGCTTGTTGGCACTGTAGGTACATTGATGAGACGGGGGAGAAGGCAGAGGTGAAGCTTTTGTCTAGTGCACATAACTCACTGTATGAAATTAATCAATTGCAGGATCATTTAGGTTGGAAAAGACCTCCAAGATCATAGACCTTGTCAACTAGACCATGGCACAAATTGCCTGGTTTGGAAGAAAACCATTATAGAGACTATTTTGAATGTATATGAAATATGGAAACTAACTCTGTGCCAGTGTCTGTGTCTCATACAACAGGCCCCAAATCCTCACACAGTCAGACTCCTAACCAATAGGTTTATCTCCATGCAAACCATTTTCTCACCTCTAACAGTGAGCAAAGCCAGCTTCCCTGCTGATATCAAGGGTGAAAAGGTTATTATCAGAGGCAAAGCTGCTTTATTTGGGGCAGTAAATGGAAAAATCCTTCCAGTGTAGTCTCATACTGTCAGTGGGATTCTTAGGGGGTTTCAAACTTCAGTCTCTTTCCATTGCAGAGAGAGTGAGTGTAATTGTACAAATTAATAAGCCCCAAAATGGTTGGCTGCACTAAATGGAGATGCATCCAGGAAGTATAACCAGTACATTAAACCACATTTTATTCCTCCTGTCTTTGTCACAGAAGGAAACAATACAACAATTAGATTTCACAAATTTTGCAGAGGGTGGCAAACAGCACTGAATTTTTCAGTACTGTATCAAACTTGATCCCTCAGCTGTTCAGTAAAAGTCTCCAGTGACTGCCTGGAGAGCTGTAAAGTTTCTCCCTACTGGTGGCAGGGACAAGCTGAACCATGCAAGCATTCTAACCCTCTGCCACAAGTTGTCCTCCCCCGGACAAGATAAGATTGCCCATAATTTACTGAACGTGGTGAAAGAGATTCAGGGCACTGAAGTGCAAAATACACCCTAGACAAAAGGTGCAGAAACAGGAGGAAAATCCTGCGATGCAGAGGCTGATACAACAGCCAGATATCACTCACTGTGTAGATCTGCAGCTTCAGACATAGAGGCAGAACAGCTGAGAGGACACTTACGTCTATTCATGGGTTCTCAGAGCAATAAATGCATTAAAATATTATCCCCTTCAATAAACTGAAGCACTTCCTCTAAACAACTGTGGGGTTTTTCAGCAACAAGTAAGAGCACATCGATATGAAGCACTTCCTCTAAACAACTGTGGGTTTTTTCAGCAACAAGTAAGAGCACATCCATGTTTTCATACACCCAGATGGCACTGACCTCATCAGGGCTGGAAGCCTGGTAGACCCTGCAGGAGTCCTCGTAGTGTCTCTCAGCCTCAGCCTGGTCTGTGACCCCGTTGGACTCGTAGACAGGGGTGACGTTGTGGCACAGGGCGATTGCCTTCACCGCCTCGTGCACGCGGCTGCTCATCGTCTTCCGCACCTTGGTGGCCAAGGTAAGGCCCTTCACGGCAGGAGGGTCCTGGGATTGCTTTGGAGAAAAAAGGAGAACAGAATCTTTTTGTGGAAAAGAATGATTTGAATGAAGTTTTTACTTCAGTGAAGGCTGAACAGCTGTGCAGACTCTTATGTCCCCAGAAATGGGACACACTCTCCATAGATGTCACATGGAGATTTCCATAGGTCATCACTGGGAGCACACCCAGTTCAGTGCAGCTCCTTTATCACTGCTACTGGTGCAGTGAAGTGCCCCAAAAGGTTTACTTATGTTTTTGGAACAGTACACCAAGAAAAAACCCTTTTGTTGCAAATCCACCAAACACTGATGGGTGAAAGACCAAAGTCAGAAGACTCAGTGCAATCACTTCTTCCCCCACAAAAGAACCAGTGGCTTGGAGAATTTAGATTTGCTTGGGTTTCATTGCAAGAGAATATAATTGCCAAAAACAGAAAACAGATGACTCGATGGAGCTAGAAAATCTTAACTGCATTCATTTAATTTTTAATCCTATTTTTAGTATCAGAATGGGAGTCTTCAGAAAATTGCACAATTACTAAATTATCCCAGTTGAAGAAGGGACACACAGTGATCCAGTTTCCTGCTCTGTTAACCTTTAATGTCAAGAGGACAAAAGTTTCACTTCCAGGTCAAAGGCCACAACATGGTAAAAATAAGAGCAAAGAATCAGAACTACAGTTCAAAATGAATCATTGCCAGCAAATGCTTCTCATTATAAGGCATCTCACTTGACAATTACAGAAGTTTTATGAGACATAGCTTTTACCAGCCTAATTCCACATGGTATTTCCACACTAGTGATTAGGACACAGAAGATCTTCACATTTAACACTGCTCATCAGCACTGCTGCCAAAATCCAACAGCAAACTCTCAGCTGAGGTGAATTCAGCCACTGGCCACACACTGGACTAGTCAGTCACCCAAACTTCCTGACAAATATTGAGTGCTTTGGCAAATAATTAACCACCAGTCAAGTTTTCTCTAGAGACTGAGCACAAAATGAGGGCAAACAGATCTGAAGTTTGGGGAGTTGTGATTTGGTTTTGGTTGGGGTTTTTTTAGTGCAGCTCAGTCATTTATGCATCTCAATACCAAGGGAAGAACCAGATGCTAAGAAGGAGAAGGAAAAGAGAGGGAGGTGCCTAGATAACTAAATAAAAGTACATTATTTGACAGTCAGACCCACTTACACTTGCATGTTAAAGACTGGTGGATGTGAAACAATTCACAGATGTAATAAGCAATCAGGGTATTATTTATGCATTAAGAATCCAATGACCTTTAGACTTTTCCAAAATACAACAGCTAATGAGCAGATCCCTAACCACACTCACTCATCATCAGCCCAGTGGCCTGGCAAAGTGCAGGAAGAGTTAACTGAGGCAGCTGAGTTGTACCTGGGTGTATATGCTGAAGATGTGGCTCTGCACTTCATCCATGGAGTCCAGGCCATACGCGACCGTGCCCAGGTGGAGCCGCTTGAAGACCATCTCGTTCTGCGTGAGAGTTCCTGCAATGACAGCAGCACCAGGCGTGCAGTGAGAACCAACACACCCATTCCCCAGCACACCTTCTTGTCCCTGTTGTGCCTCAAATTCAAGAGCAACTGGGCCAGAAGCTGAACCAGTCACTGCACCAGACTCTTGTCACACCCCTCGGCAAAAATGACAGTATGAACAAACCTAAGGGCTGATTCTCCTGGGAAGTAGTGGTGCGTAAATAAGAGTGAGATTCGCCCCACAGCCAATGCCAGCAAGGGCTGCAAGTGTAATTCTGGTCCTGCTGAGGCAAAGAAAACTGGAAACAACTCCAGTGGGACCAGGATTTTCTGTCAGACCAAGCTTTTCATTGCAGCTTAGGCCTTCAAATTCAAGCTCAACTTCACAAGTGTAAGGACAGCAGCAGACAGAGTGATGATGAGTTTCTGCCTACATGTGCAAGCTCTCTTCATCTGGCTTTGAAAACTAGCTCTAAAAAGTTTCTTTTAGTTTTACTTTTCCCCTCAGCTTTTGTTTTAGCAGCATGCCTTATGTGTCCTTTGAAGTGATACAATATCCCTCTCCTCTCTTAGCGCATTCAGAATCAAAAAAATACAGAACTTTTTCTCCAAAAACTGATTAAATCATATCATCAAATCAACAGGAAATGCATATTCTAGTCCAAAGACATCTTACGTTAGACTCTCTGCCTGGCTAAAAAAGGTAACAAAATCCAAACAAGAACATGCCATGACTCCAAACTGTGTTTGCCACACAGGTACCTGTTTTGTCTGTCAGCAAATAGGATATCCTGCCCAGCTGCTCAGGAATGGTGCTGGACCGAACCACAGTGCCAGGGATCTTGGCATCTCTGCGGATCACCCAGCTGTACACAATCTTCCCCATGTCCAGATTCACTCGCAAACTGTGCAGGAGGGAGAAGAGAAAAAAAAAGCATCATCAGTTCAACTTTGGGAAAAATCATTGTGAACTGCCACAGTGCAAGGAAAGGACGTGTGGTCCATGAGGAGGTTGAGTGGCCAAAGGGGATGTGTCAGGAGAACATTCAAAGTCAGTGGTTGGGTGGGAAATGTGATTTCACTGTAATTCAAAGATGGATGGTGAAATTACAGTGAGAAGAGCAGATGTGACTTGAGGAGAAGATGGACACAGAGTGAGGACAGTGTGACTGGTGTACAGAGAGCAGGTTAAAAATGGAACTGAAATGAATCCCAGACCTGCACTAATCTACTTACTAATAGAGCACAATTTAATATTAAAGTTTCATTCCCCTCCAAATGTATCACCCCACATGATGTATAAATAACCCTCCTTTTCCATGTTTTTGCTCTGTTCTTATCGTAGTAACCAGGTAGTCCAAACACTGAGAGAAGGGGCCTTAAATGACTGATCCACAGCCTGAGTCAGTGAATGGGTTAGGAAGTTGAACAAATTCAGCAGAAACAACCAAGTAATTCTCATGTTTGAACAGTGACTTGATTTCTATTTCTAGATTTGTTTAGCTGTAAAATGAGGAGTAGATAAGAGTTTACATGCTAGAAACATGGAGGAGGACACAAAGCAAGCAGCATGTTGCTGGGAAGCATCAGCAATTACTACCTTACCTGATGGGGATGATGTTTGAGAACAGGAGGAGAAATCTTATGATCTGAAGATACCAACGACCAGCAAAGTGCTGAAGGGCCACCATGACCAGGGAGACCACCACGAGAGCCCCAAACAGGATCTTGGTGAGACAGTTCACTTCCAAATCAAACAGACCAATCTAAAAAAAATAAGAGAGAGACATTCCAAGCACACAAGTGAAGATGTTACCACAATGTGATATTCATGAAGGAAATTAACTGCCATATCCAAAGGGCCACTGCCCACCAGTCAGCTTCTCTTAAAACACTACAGACATAGTTAAATGTGTAAGTGATGCTCTTGCCAGCTTATTAAATAAGATGCCCATGCTCTAAAAGGTAAGCAGGGCATGCAGAGGTGAGAGGGCTCATGCTGCTATAAACATCCCTGAACGTTGTCTCAGCTTTGCTGTAACAGAGGAATGCAGCAAAATGAGCTTTCCTATTCTAACTGGGACTGGCTCACTATAAACACATAACACAATGATTTTGCCAACCATAAAGAAGTGAGAAGACACATGGATAACAGGATCAAACCTTCGAAGAAATAGGTTCTGTTATAGTAAATATCTTAAATCATAGGCTGGAAAATATGAATTGTTCCTATGAGGCTGTCTCTGCAGTGTGTACATACAGCATTTGGAAGGATCACCTTAAAAAAATGATCCATTTCTGACCCTTTTTATTTGTTATAAGGCTGTTTCTTCACCATACCTTACTTCTTGGGTTTGAAGTGTTCATCACACTGCGCAGTTCCCTTCCAGTGTAGAGGACAACTCCCACCACAGTACCTAAACAAACAGACATTTGGCTATAAAAACACTTGCTGGATCCAGTTAATTTCAGAAGCAAGCAGGAATTTCACAAGCTGGTACCTGCAACACAACACCTATGAAAACACAGAGTGGAACAGAAGACATCCCACAAGTCTATAAGTCTTCAACCACTCTGGTTGGACTTGATGCAGCACCACAGACTGCATCAACTCATGAGCATGGAAAGAGCAGTCAGCTCTTCTCCCTCGACTTTCCTGACTGCCTTTTGATGTCAATTCTCTCTCCACACTATAAATGAACGTTGGCAAGGATGGAGGAATGCCTGGATTTCCTCCCACCCCTTGGAATCCCACTGTAATGTGGTTAAGTTTGCCCTGTATCACACAGTGATCCTTGTGTCAAAATTAAACCAGTGCTCTGGGCTATGGTTATTACTGGTGAAGGTGGAACAATCAGAGTAAAACCAGTTAATTTCAACAGCTTTCAAAGACAGAATTACCTTATTTTTAAATCTACAATTTACTTAAAGCATTTGCCTAATTATTGTTCCTACCAAAAAGTGAATCATACCAACTCCTACCTCACTGTAACAGATGGAGCTGCTGGGAGCTCATCAGGGTATTTTAATGCTCTGTCCCACAGTTGCTAAAGAGCTGAGAGCAACAAACTTCCCTATTTTCTTCTTGTAGAAACATATAAAGCTTAGCACCATAAATTACTGTGTTTCTACAGGTTTTCTCTTAAAGACACTGCAAAAAAAGCCATAAATAAAAAGCCATCTACCATCAGGAGTTTAAAAGTTGCTATTGCCAAAATCTAGGGGGTTTTTACCATAAATTTTGGGTCTGTAAAAATGGAGAAAAGCAACACTAAAAAATAAAAGCACTACTGCAAATACATTGCTACTTTCTACTCTACCACTCCCCTGCTCATTAACGACCAAAGTTTTATCAAGCTGCAAGTGAATTATTCTCAAATAAGACGGATTCCAAAGAGGTGGTTTCTAAAAATATGCTGAGAAACATTCCTTTAAAAAAGACACCCCCAAAACCAACAACAAATCCCTGGAGCCAGATGGCAGGCGGTGGTAAGATCAGCACAGCTCAGAGCAGCAGATGGCACAGCTACTCCAAATCCACCTCAAGCAGCAGAGTCAGGCCCAGCCCTACCACAGCAGATGGAGAAAGCCACATAGCTCTGCTTGGCTGTGCAAGCCAAGGCTGCCCCAGGGAGATGGCACCAAACCCCACAGCTCTCACTCACAGCAGGAGAAAAAATAGCTACAGTTCTCTCCTACCACAGATAACCTATGACAGGCTATTTATCATTACATAGGAGAAACAAAACTGAGTATTATATTGATCAACTCAGTCCAGGTGAGAAGAAACACCTGCCAGGACTAGAAAAAGACACATTGATGTGGATAAAAAGAGTTTCTAGTTGTTTTCTGGCCATTCAAAACAGACTTGACTGCATAAATCATTGGAAGTTCTGGCAATATTTGTAAAAGTTATGCCTATTAACTCAACTCAAAGATGTCTATCTACAAATAACTTAGCTCATCTTCAGAAGAGAGGACTGGATTCAAACAGTGAGTCTGTCTGGGCAGGGAGGAGGTTGTTGTATGCCCTGAGACAGACACCAAGACTTCTCAGCAGCTCTGCAGCAGTGACTGTGCAGAGCAGAGAAGGTGCCATGCCCAGCTTTGGGGAAAACTGTCTACACCCATGTGTAGAAGCAGGGGGGAAAAAAAAAGGAAAGGGTGCTGTGGGGAGTGGAGCCACACAGGACAGGCATGAGACAGGCTTTCCATTTCTCCATCTGTTTTGGGGGATGTGCTGAGACTGATGCATTAAGCAGCCTGATGGGTACCTGGAGCTGCTGGGCTGACCACTTGTGCCTGCACTCAGAGAAGAGGAAGGCAGGCTCCCTCCTGCATGGCAGTTACTAATCTGTACATATAATTTACTTGATTAAATTTTGTTGGACCTTGATTAAATTGTATTATCACAACTAGGCTTTTTTACAGACCCTTGGTCACAGCACTGTAACACATCTCAAAGTAAGAGTCAGAGCAGGATTAGACAGAAACATACAGAAATAAAATTTGTTCACTGTGTTCTGCTTCTAAAAGAGCAAATCAAAACCTTTTCAGTGCCTCAAAACATCTTTTGAAGCTCATGTTCCTTCCCGTTATTAATAAACCCATGTATAGCACTGTCCCATGTTCCCATTTCACAACTTTCAATCCAGAACTGGACTCAGAATTCCACTCTCCACCCTGCAATCTTCACAAATGCCCTGGACAGGAGAGGAACAAGGCTTTTACTTTGACAAGCCTCTACAAGAGGGCATTGATTAATCTCAGGCCTTGGGAGCTTATTGTATAGAGAAGTCAAAACCTGTCAAAGATTTCGGTTTTTTCCTTTTTAAAAGTATATAGGACAAACTCAATGGAAGCACTTACCTGGAAATCTTTCATCTTAGCTTCTGTTACCAGAATCCATTTGACACCATCTCTGTTACAGATTAGGATGTCAATGTGGAGAGCAATTAAGTGCTATTCTGGTCCTGGATGCTAAAGAAGTGCCCCAAAGGCCACTCCAATTCTTTCTCATCTAGGAATGTCCAAGAGGCAATTAGATGTCAACTCAGCTCCCCAGAGGTGTTAGGACAAGTGGGAAACCTCATTCCAACTGCTAATTTCTCCAACTGACAGAGATTATTATTCCATTACAAAAATACCTCTAAAAATTGTTAACATATTCCCTCAAAAACAGTTTGCCATGTCTCCACCTCACCTGACGCGATCACTGTGCTGGCCCACAGGGTGTTCTCTATGCTCAAACTTTCATTTACTGGGGGGTCACTGTCCTCCTGCAACAGCATAAAGAGCAAAACAAACAAACCTGTCAGCAATGCAAAAGAGCAAAGGATGCCAAAAGCCACACAGGGGTGGGGGCAGGTAAACTGAGTTCACATAGGCTTTGTGTGATTGAGGGCAAAAGTGGAACTGGTTCAGAATTATGACTGTTACTGCCTGACCTACCTTTGGATTTTAATCCCACAGAGTCCATGGTGATCCAGATTCCCTTCAGAACGGCAAACACGAATAGGTAACTACCAATCCCTGTCCAAGTGTTCAGGTCTGATACCTTCAGAGTGAGGTCCTTAAGCCCAAACAGCCTATGACATTGCCTCCAAGCTAACATTTTGATAACCCTATCTTTGTTTTGGATTTACTTCATTGATTTTATGAAGACACAGGGGGAAACAAAGAAGAAAGAAGAGACAAGGAATGACAAGACAGACGTCACTCTTTCTCCTGAGAAACTCTGGCGCCCTGGTAGCATTCAGCAGGTTTGCACAGCAGACACTACACACTTGATCTGAAGCCTGTGTCAGCAGCACTCACCCTTGTGAAGGTCCCCACGAAGTTGTGGATATCAATATTGGGCTCTTCTGCATACACATAGGATCGGATTTGCAGCAGGTCCTGTAAAACAGACACGTTTTGGCAGAGTGAGTGCCCCATGAAAGAATTCACCCTGAATAATCAAGACAGCCTAAGACACTTACTACTCCATATCAAAGAAGGTTTAGGTCTTCCAAGGCAACCAAGGCACATCCTACCACTCCTTATTTAGCTCAAGATGCCAATATCACCGGGAAGAGGATAATGTAAGTTCTCACAGTGTGTTCACTGCTGACTCCTACACAGGCACGAACTGTTCACTCCATGCCTTGTTTCAAGGTCTTTGTGTAAAATAAACTTCTTGCACTTTTTACAGATAGAAGCTCAATAAAGCAGGTGTTGTACCTTGGTAGTGCAAGGAATAAAATGGTACCTACAAGAGCACCTGTGGTGCAACAAGCCCTGTCCTGCAGTCAGTGACTGCAGTGGTGTCTGGAAAGGGAAAAGCAAATAGGAGCATCCTACCATTAGTCACCTCTGGCTGCAAGGTCACTGTCTGACTGCTGATCCCAGTGCCCATCTGCACAGCTCTGGGGTGACAACCCAGGTTCACCTTACCTGACATTTTGCCTGGAGCTTGGGAAGGGCTGGACTGTATCTCTGTTTGCCAGAGCTCATCTGCCGTGGGCCCTGAGCGGAACGAAGCTGCACTCACCCACTTCTCAAAGCAGCCCATGGACTGGAGCACCCGAACAGCTTTGGGGTTAAAACATGCACAGGTCTGCCAAGCAGAGTGCTGGGGAGGAAGGCACTTACAGAAGCAGTGGGCAGCCTCTGGGTGCAGGTGACAGGCAGCCGCAGTTTCCAGTCGGTCTCCCCATCCAGCTGGTCGGTGCGCAGGAAGCAGGACCCTGGGGAATTGCAGCAGCAGTCAGTGCTCTCCCCTGACCTTAGGTACACCTACAGATAACTCAGTAAATAGCTTCATATCTAGGATATTCAGACCATTCTGCCTTTGGGAACAGCATCTGATTCCAAGCAACATTCATTATTAACCTAAGGATCATATTCCAGCACCAAACACTCATTTCCCTCTACCAGTCCAGAATACAGGGAGAGTCTGCACTGTATTTTTAAGGCATTTGAAATGTTTATCTTAGTCTTTATGTTTTCTAATCCTCCTGATCAAATGTTTCCTTACCTCACACGTAACAAAACAAACCTGAACAGCAAGTAAAATGATTTACATCGAAAATGCTAACTGCTATGCAACCAGATTCATCTACCCTGGATTGAACCCCCTGTGTCCTCTGAGCAGCAAACAAAACCAGAGTGTAACATCCCGGGAAGTGCTGGTCCATAAAACTGCCTGACTTTTCTCTCTGAAATTTTACTATTATCTATTTCTTTCACGTTTCCAAAAGATAGTTTTCTCTAAACAACCAGTGAAAGGTTAATGGCTATTTTGACAATTGGTTCCAGATGTTTACCATTCTTCTCCGACGTCCTCAGGAAGATCATGTCAGCAGGGACTCGCTGGTTCTGCCAGGAGAAGAAAGGCCATTATTGTGCATAGAGCCCTGCACGCGTGTGCAGCCCCTGCCACTCCCCACCGACCCCAGCAAAGGGCACGTGGGGGAGAAAGGGCATTTCTTTGTCAAACTGGAGCTTGGGATTCGTTCGGCTTTGAATCCTACGCTCCCTTCCCAGCAGAATTCCAAGTGCAGGATAATAACTGGTGCCAGCTCCCCCTGACCAGACCCAAGGCTTGGTTTACAAAAGGGCTGGTGAGTAATTCTAGAAGTATGAAGAGATCTTAAACTAATGCTGGTTTCCTTTCGAAAAGTCCCATGCTAGCAGAGAGGCTGTGTCTGGAATCTACAGCTTCCAACTCTCTCCTCCAGTACTGAGTATCCTCAGACTAAAGATTTTAGAGGTCATAGCTCCTTGCACACAGTGTGTGTGGAAAAAACCGTAAAATCAGTGGATAACCACCCCCCCCGATTTTAGAGGTCATAGCTCCTTGCACAGAGTGTGTGTGGAAAAAACCATAAAATCAGTGGATAACCACCCCCCCAAGACTTGTATAAAGGGGGAAATATACCTGTACATACCAGTACCTACAGATGGGTCCCTGTGCCTCCCAAGACTGTGTTGTTTGCTCCCAAAGCAACATTTGGATGCTGCATTTGGATCAGGTATTTAACCTGTGCCCAACAGTCAGAGAAAGGACAGGGAGGCTCTTTGTCTTGCTACAGTATAAGTGAAAAACTAGGTTATGGGTAAATGCCTACAAATTTGCTCTCATTTGTAAAGATTATGATGTTACTGGTGGGGCAGGGGAACCCAGAAAGGTGATTAAAGATTCTAACTAGTGTTCAACACTTGACATTCTAAGCCTATCGCAAAATAAGCATAAATCCAAAATATCTCATTTTCTATGTCCTGCAAACAAAATGCTTTACACAGAAAAGATACACATAAAGCCTAACCTTTTCAACAATGATGAGGTCACCAACTTGTATATTAGAGCTTTTCACCTTCACAGTTCCTGCAAGGAAAGATATCAGTGTGTTAGAGCAGCAGCGGGACGGGGTTTATGGGTGCTGTGTCATCTCCTTCCACTGCACTATTCCAGGGAAAATGGGAAGTGCTTCCATCCCAAGAACGGGGCAGCGCTGCCCTGTAAAGACTTCCCAAGCCCACTGCTTCCACTGGGTGAAGTGGGGGGTCCAAGTCTGCAATAACTGCTGAAAGCCTCTGGTCCAACAGCCTCAGACTCAGCCCTGGCTGCAGAAACTCCCAGTCACCCTCCCATGAGTAGTCTAAAAAAAGTCCTTAAACTCTTTTTCATAAAAGTTTAACCCATGAATTCGAAATTGCTTTCAGCATGAGGCAGACAATAGAGCAAGAACAAGAAAACTACAGTTGGGAACCACCAGCTCCAACTCCTTTGCCTTAGGTGGCTGAAAATTTAAAGCTTGGCTCCCAAGCCAAGGCCTGGAAGCTGTAAGTACAATGAGTCCATCTGAAAACCAGGCTCATTTCCTCCCCTGCTGCAGCTCCAGGACCTGGCTCAGCTCTACCACCTCTTTGCCTCTCGACAGACCCAGCCTGAACGAGCCCTGCAGAGAACAGTCCTACAGAAAACACCTATTTACTTATTTCTGTGCAGCTGTCAAACATTTCCCAGTTGCTTTAAAACAGGGGATTAATTTAACAATTGGCTAGTAATTTCAAATCATTAGCCAGCTCTAGATTTGGCTTCTCAGACTAACTAGTGATTTATAATCAGTTAATTTGAACCCTGCCTCTATGTGTCTGTCTGTTCTGTTTCAACAAAAGCCTCTTTAATCTGCTGTGATTTGAGTGGAAGTGGGGGAGGCACGTGGAGCTCACCCTGGCACGGACAACACTCCTACTGTACCTCAAAATTCAGGGGCTAACTGGCCAGATAGCAGCTCAGGGGGAAAGGAGAAGGGGGAAGGGAGGGGGAATAGAAATTAGCACAAAGCACAAAGGTCACTCGGATTTTACTACTGGCAGTCCCTTCATTAGCATCCTTCTCAGGATATGCTTCAGTGTTTCTGCTCCAAATTAACAATGAAAGCCATTCTGGGCTGGGGGCAGCCTGCTGCTTTGGTGACACACTGTGTGCTTAACAACATGCTTCATCACTGCTGCTAATAAATGCAGACTTCCTTACATGCTGTAATTATTCCTACAAATTATAAGCAGTCATGGCCCATTTCACAAATATCTCATAGGTCTTTCATGGATTCTGGAGTTTGCCTTGTGAGCTTTTTTTCTTATTTATTTATTTTTTTTACTTTAAAGCAAAAGAGGGTAAAGCAAATGAATGCTGGGCTGAAGACATCTCTGCCGGGGCAGGAAGCATACCGGGGATTAAGAGTCCATTACGCAGAGGCTTGAAAAGAAAAGCTGCACTCCAAGAGGATCAAAAAAAGCATCCCTGGCAGTCTTCTGTATGGGCTATACAAAGTTAGGTACTATGACACTAAAAGGGTCTGACAGATAACATCTCTTCCTCCCCTTTTAATACGGTTATTCACCAAACAACAAAAAGTGCTTTTGAATATTCTCCTGTGCAAAGGAGAGGTAAAAAAAAAACAACCCATGTGCTCTCCCCACACAGGCACAGCCAGTCCAAGAGCACTGTGCAGAAAGGAGAGGTGGATGTTGAACCATATTTTCTGTACTCCCCTGAAGTCACACAGCTCTGTGTGGTGACTGCCAGGGCAGGCAGCACTACCTGCAGCAATTGGGAATGGAAACTTGGCTCCACAATGCTTTGCTTGGTGGGGCAAACAGCCGTGCTGGAAAAGCAAAATTAATGCCTGGACAAAGCTATAATGTGGTGATTTCCTACCATTATGCACATAAAAGGCCTTTTGGATCACTATTCTGAAAACAGCATCATCTGCTTTCAAATTTTTCCAATATGAGGAAACCCAAAGCAGCTGGAGCAGATTTGTCCTGTTCAATAACCCTCCCAGGCTCAGCTGTTGGAGGTAAAACAAAGGGGGGAACCTTTCTAAGCAACACACGTTTTTACAACTCCTGTATAAATGAGATGCCCTTTTCAGGCAGCTAATTCTGCTTTCCAACCATGCCCTGGCCTCTCGTGGATGACATCTCTGCAGTGTGTACCACACGTCCTGCTAAGACGGCGCAGGACCAGATGTTTCCTTTGACTCAGGACTCCCATAAAGCAACTACCTCGAATTAGTTTTATTTTGATCCTGGGAATTCTATAATTCCTCTTTCTTTCTGTGGGGAAACCGCCACCTAAACATTAGATGTTTTCTCATGCATGTTTAAAGCTCACTAATAGCACAACTGTTTCGTTTCCCTACTGCTCTGCTAGTCAGGTATTTCTGTAACTATAAACTGCTGGGTTTATAAATGCAACTAGAAGTGCTTCCTCTAAATACACAGATTTCTCTAACAGTTATAGCACTTTCAGTTTCCATTTTCTGAATTTAATCAGAAAACAAGTCAGTGATTAACAGAATTTTTAAAAGGAATCAGTATTGATCGCGTAATAAAAAAAAATCTGACTGGTATTAGTTTCACTCTTTGCTGTCTCCTGATTTAGTTTTTCAAAGCCAAAAAAGCAAACATGATAAAATGCAAACCATTTGTTCCAACTTCAGCTATGGTCTTTGAACTCATCACCAAATCTGCAGCATGATGGATGTACCACAAAGCAGATAATTTAAAGCAAGAAATGTATTAGCCAAAAGAGAAGCCTTTTTCTACCACGGGAGCACATATAGATCTGCACTGAGGTACAGATCAAAACATTTCATCTGGAATTAAAGGCGAAGGCAGAGGTTTATTACAACAAGTTAAACACATCTGAAAACAAAAGGCTTGTTTGGATGTGCTGCACCAAACCTGAGGCTTTCGCAGCCTTACGCAGGACTCAGAGGGTTTGGGAAAATATTGTTTTTATATGGCCGGTAAATGCCAATGATCTGTATCTTAAGTAGCACCCCACGGTAGGAGGTCTCTTCCCACTTTTCTGTGGAGTTTCTCTCCATTATGCAGTGTTGCCCAGGGAGGGGCTGCCAGAGAAGAAAAACAAACCAAGAATTTGCCAGCGGAGTTCTAGCTTTCCATCAGGCAGAAAGTCAGCACACAGAGCTCTGAACACAAGGAGGCTTGTAGGTTCATGAATAGGGGATTGAAATTTGATTATTTTTTATTACAATCCAAACAACTGTCCTTTAAATGAGGGTTTCCCATAAAAAAAGGCTTTCCAGAGGTCTGCTGCTTCCATCGTTTTGGAACATAAATGGATCATATCAATAAAAAGATAAAAGAGGTTTAGGGTGGAGTTTTTCATGTTGTGTAAAATAAAGGAACACAGAAAATACACTACTGTCTACTCTAAAAGATTAGTTCCTGGAATTCAGCAACTATATTCAAAATAAAACGTGATCCAAAGAGGATTCTTCCTTCTTCTCTGTGCAGCTTAGTCAGCCTTAAAAAGCTTAACCAGAAGAGTGCAGGAAAACAGTTTCACGTTCAGCAGCAAATCTGTAAATCCAAAATGTGATTATTGGATCAAAAGCACTGGATCTCCCCCGGGGGGCACACACCAGGCTGGTGGGTATGAGGAGCTGTGCTCAGCCATGGAGCTGCACAGGGCACATACAAAGGGGACCAGAGGATCCTGACAGGGCAAAACACCCAAATCTCTGCCTGCTCCTCTCTCTACTCAAAACTGCATCTAAGCATGTGCTTAAGTCTCCTTGGCTTCATTCAGACCTGAGCATGTACTTACATCTGTGGGACTGCAGGAGATGGGCAAAACTGTTCTCCAGTCACCTTAACTGCAGCTTAGTGCAAATACTCAGGAGGAATAGAAATAGCTCAGAGAAAGCCTCAGTGCTCCATTAGATCCATTATAGCCAATCTCCAGGACAGCAGTGCTCAGTGCTGAGCCTCATTAATCCTCCTCACCCTAACTCTGGCTTTAGAGGGGAAACCAGTGTGAAGTTATAAAAAAATGATACAGCAACAGTTCAGAGAGACTTTGTGCATCAGCACCTTCTGCACTGTCCCTCTCAGCACAGGGCTGTGCCAAAATGCTGAAGCATGACCTGAGCTATTCCACAACAACAAAAAAATCAGCCTGCAAACAGCCCAAGTCCTCCCTGGAGCTTTGTCAGCTCTGCTGAAAATTAATAATTTAGATCAGCTGTTCTCAGCTTATTTTCATATTTGCTATTTCTACTTCTGATTTGTCTCCTTTCCCTGACTGTACTAATGGATGTGATAAACCAAACTCAACACTCCTGTCCCCCAGCCATGGTGGCCTCATGAGGTCCTTCCCTGCCCTCAGCTAATTCTCAGAGGTGCTAAAGTTTTAATCAGTGGAAAAGAAGATGGTCAGGTCCCCTGAAAAATCTGACTACTGAGATTCAGTGAGAAAATGACTTTTCTCCCCAAACCACACAACAATCATAAATAGTTTTTCCTACTTTTTAACCTATGCTGCTAGAGTCTCATCCCTGTTTCTGCACCAAATTCATGTTAAGTAAAGTGGCTTAAATCTGCAGCCAGTGCCCAGCTGCCAATCCTCCTTGGTTTCTTTCACAAAATTAGAAAAGTTAAAGGACTGGGGGGAGGGAAATCATTCATGGGAAACGTAATAGCAATATGAAAAGAACCAAAGGAGAGGTCAGGCCCCTTATAGATCACTGAATAGAATCCAGAAGGCAACTCTTTTATATCTTTAAATAGATGTAGTACACCCCTCTTGGATGAAGCTTTTGTTGGTTGCCAAGCATTTTAAGTGTCGTAGTAAGAACACGTTATTAAAAGGGGATTTAATATTCAGAAACTCCAACTCCCTAGTTTGGAGTTGCCTCATAACTCCTGGCATGGGAAATATATACAGCTTTAAGCAATCACATTTAAAAAACAGCCTTATTCTTGAAAGTGCAAGTGTTGGAAGCAGCACATCTTTACCACATCTACTTTGCTGCATCTTAATTCAGGGGTATAAACTTTTATAACAAAGAAACTGGAAATTACAAACAAGGAAATGGCTTAAATTCAGCTCACTCCCTTTTTAAAAGTAAGCCCTGCCCTCACCATCTTTGCTGTGATGTTAGGAGTAACTCCATAGTGAGGCAGTGTTGGATTTTTCAACCGAGAATGGAAATGTCTTTGTTAGGTACAGCACAGCTCAAACAATGGGCAGGGCCAGGGATCAGACTGAGCTGCAGCCTGGGCTCACTCACAAACGGCTCCAAACTCCTCACAGCTGCAGGAGGAGGCTAAGGACGATGTATACAAAAAGTACAAGAGCTGATGCTGCCAATACTGCAGAACTACATCAGTTGCTGCTAGCAGAAACACACAGAAAATGTGATAACGTGTCACACAACCTTTTTTAGCAAGGACTTGCATGATCCATGTCCCTGTCTGGTACAACCCACAAAAAGCTATGAAACTCAACTGGTATTGCACATTCAGTAAGTGATGAAACATGTCAGTATGTCAAGGAAGTCATCTTCAATTTCACACATGCACTCAGGAGCTCCTGTAGGACACAGAGTACTTGTGCTTCACTAAGATCTGTGGTACCTGTGCTGAAACACAAGGTCACAGTCCACCTTCACCCTCAGGAGCTGAATCTGCATAACCATCTCCTGACAATTTCACAGAGCTACATCTAATTCTTCTAGCAAAGTGCTTCTGCAAATGATGTGTCTATGTGGACCCTCTTTTAAAGCACACACTTGTGGTTTCCATTAAGGAATATGAATTGGAAGCTTATAGGAATCCTCCTTGCGCATGCCTCTCTTACTGACAGGGTGAACAACCAAAACACACATGCAGGGGGAAGACAGATGCACTGTTAGCAAATTTGGAAGAAAAAGCAAACAAAAATCCTGCCCAAAAATCCCCAAACAAGATGTCACATCTACTACAGCTCTATTGTTGTCCTCCTGCTCTGCTGTTTGCTGTATTTGCCTCTCCCTCCCCTCACCCATGCAGCATGACAGAGCACTTCTCTCACTTCACAGCTTTGCAGGAAGGAAAACACATTTCCTTCCTGCAAACATCCACCTCCAGTTTCATTTTCTTTGGTGCTTCCAACCCACCAAGAAGGGACAACAATCAGGAAAGATGTTTTGGCCTACACCGGAGTTAGGAGCAATGAGGGTTTAAAAACATCACCTGAGCTGCTCTGAAGTTCAGCCCTGCCTGGTGCTGGTTCCAGTGAACTCCCAGCCCACCAAGCAGGGCTCCCCACACCTGGAGTCACCAGGATGATGCTCTGAAGTTACCTGAAGGAATTATCACACATACTCCTCACGTTAGCTGTGCCTCTCTCTAGGAAACTTATACAGCACCTCACCTATGAGGAAAGGCTGAGAGAATTGGGTTTGTTCAGCCTGGAAAAGAGAAGTTCTGAGGTGACCTAACTGTGACCTTCCAGCACCTGAAAGAGCTGGAGGAAAGATGGAGAGAGACTATTGACAAGAGCCTGGAGGGACAGGACAAGGGGGAATGGCCTCACATCGACAGAGAGAGTAGGGTGAGATTGGATTTAGCAGTGATACCAAGAATTTACACTGCTTGGGTCTGCATATGAAGCACAACTGGTTTATTTTCAATTGTGTATATGTTTTGCTGTATCTGCCAGGTTTTATATCTCTAAAAACTCTCAGCCTAGCAGGCAGCTCTTCTCACACTCCTCCATTCTCCCCTGTGAGGTGCTGAGACACTGGCACAGGTTGCCCAGAGCAGCTGTGGCTGCTCCATCCCTGGGAGTGTTCCAGGCCAGGTTGGATGGGGCTTGGAGCAACCTAAGCTGGTGGAAGGGACTGAAACCAGATGATCCACCAGCCTGTGGCTCTGTGAACCCTCAGCTGCCCCCACAGCCTGTGAGGAGCCGCCGGGACCCGCGAGGGCTCCGCAGTGGCACCGTGACCACTCGTCCGTGTGCCCACAGCCCCTGGCCAGGCCTGGCCCCTGTGCCCAGCTCTCAGCAGGGTCTGGGGGAGCTGCTGGCGCCGCAGGGCTGACCTCTGGCTGTGAGTTTGCTGTAGATCTGCGAGTTCACTTCCTTGTCCCGCATGTAGCATCGGATCTCCTCGGCCGCCTCTCGGATGACAGTCACAGCCAGCACAAACCCCTGCCAGGGGAGACACAACGGGTGGAGAGGTCAGGGGGAAGCACATCTGCCTCTAATAAGAGCAATATTGGTCAGTGCCAATGCCAACAAGCTGCGTTTCCTTACTCTGTCTTATCTCCCCAAACCCTCGCAGTGACACGTGTTGCTGTGCAGAGCTCCCAATACAAACTGACAAGCTGCTTGAAAAGACTTGGTGTTTAAAAAAAAACTGTGGCTGTTTCTCAGTTTGACTGCGATGCTCTCTCTCCCCTAGCAAATCTTTGTAAAGTTTATCTGAAGGATGTAATAACACATTTCATCTCACGGCACAGGTGACTGAGAGGGTTAAACAGAACCCCAGTGTAAGACAGGACCCCTCAGATCTCAGTGCTCCTGTCACCACAGAACCACTGAAATTAGCTCACTTTTCTTTATCTTTTATATTTCTTTACAGATATCTTCCCAGAAATCTATATAGCCTTTATATATCACCTTTCCAATGTACCATTATATACTCTAATACACAGATCCACAGAGAATGCACGAGAATTCACGTGTCTGTATGCTCACAAACAACCTACACAAACAAGCACTCAACATATTAATGTGTACTACTCATAGTCTAATTACAGGTTTGCCTGATGGGGTTTGAGTCCTACTTTGCTGTGGATATGAGTGGCCACTGCATTTCCTCTTGTCCTGAGGGAAATGCTCACATCACATCCTCCACTGCATTAAAAAAATAACTATATTCATGCAAAACAATTCTTTATGGGACTAGTACCACAAAGTCATGTTTTTACTAGACACTGTTTGGCTCAGTCACTAAACACTCCTCATTCCATCACAGAGAATGAACTTTTTACAACCTGCACTGTTGAAAATTGAAACTATGTTCAGATAGATTATCTTTGTCAATAAGGAGCTTTTTAAGACGGGGGCAAGGTGATGTTAGAAACTGAAGGTCTCTAGTACATACATATGTGCCTAAATGTGTGACCTAATTAACACAGTAACTAAATGCAAGGCAGTATGTTCTGCAGTATTTAAAAACACCGACACATGAAGAGACCCAAGGATGGGCAATCACTTATTTAAAAGTGCCTGTACTCAATCTTGTGTCCACAAACACCAAAAGTGTTTTCACAGAAGAGTTTCACTCCCCAGCACTGAGGACCACAACCTTCTGTTTTGCACCACTGTGGGCGATCTCTTTCCCATGACCAGCAAATCCAGAAAAAAAAATTACCATTTCCAAGTGACATTTGTGCATTTAGCCAGAAATCCCTATCTGCTTTCAAAAACAAAAATTTAAAAAGCATCAGCAATTTTCAACTTATGTTTCAGCTGTTTGAATTGTCTTCAAATAATCACCTCCAAAATATTCCCACATGTGCCGAGTCACTGTGTCATCTCATGTGTCATTCCATCCCCAACACTCATGTCAGCAGCCAGCAATGAACAAAGAACTTTCTTGTCCTGTTTGCTGGCAGCTCACATGCCAAATTCTAATTGCTCACCTGGCACAGACAAGTCACAACTGCCTGTACAACACCCTGAAAGAGAGAACCTCTGTGTGCATTTATATATGACTTTCAGGGCAGGATCTTATGGAACTAGCAGTAGATTCACACAGCAAATGCAATGCAGTACATAACTGAGAGAGAGAATTCAGTGAGGCTTCAACACAAACAGGTTTAGCAGCAATGCCCCAAAGCATTCACTTCTTTCATGCCCTTCCCTTCTTTCTGGCTTTTACCAGGGATTTCACTTCACTCAAAGTCTAAAAGGCAGGAAAAATTTCCTCTGCCCCTTCTCAGCACCCTCAATAGAGGAACAGAATTTTATTACCACCATTTCTCAAACCACTGCACAAATACCACCTGAGAAAGAGCTCTGTGCTTTTTCAATCAGTTTTAGATGGCTCTGTGTCACTTCTTTAAAGCAAAAAGGATGTCTGGCCTTGGAGATTTGCAAAACTCAGGAAGATGAGTTAAAACAATCCAAGTTTAAAGGCAGCTGTGCTTTGAGCAGGCAGTTGGAGCAGAGATCCCTCTGAACCAAATTCATTCCACAATAGTGTGAGCTGAGAAGTTATTCACACAGAAAGAGAAATAATAATTTTACTGAGATAAGAAAAAATGCATAGATACCTATGTTTAAGGGTTTGAGCAGCTGCAACTGGCTCATGCAGAGCACTCTAAAGATTTAAGATCTATGCAACTACTCCTCTTTCTGCCCTCTGACAGCACTGGAGTTTCTGCTTCAAAACTGATTATTCCTTTGATCACAGGTGAAACACTTGGCTGTCAAAAGAGAAGAGCCAATAGCTTACAGGAAGGACAGAGTATCTGCACCTTGAGCAAGTGTGGCTGTGTCTGTCCATATTTGTATTTGGGAGGGGTTTGGGACTGTGTTTCTCTATTCTGCCATTTGCTTTGCACAATGCAGTTAAACTCTGGAGCAGCCTCTTGACCTATCCCAAGGCTGCAGGTCAAACTGTTTGGCAGGGGAGCGTAATTTGCCGCCACTGCGCATATGGCCACTCATTAAGGTCACTTTTGAAAGGTGCCCTTTGGTCCTCTGCTGCAGTTGCCAGGCTGGTTTGGGCTCCTGCAAGCATGGATCACCCCAGGAGGGCACAGTGCCCCATGCAGACCCTCCCTGCACACAGCCTGGGTACAGATGCTGCTCTGAGCCACACACACGTTGCCAGGGAAATAGATTTGCTCCAGCCTCTGTTTTCTCCTGTTAGTCACGAAGCACTGCTGCCCTTGCAGCCACCACGGCCAGTGGGGACAGCTCTGTGCCTGCTCACACCCCACAGATGAACAACTCAGGGGCAGAGTCCTCTCAGTCCCTGTCAAACCTCTACAAAGTAAAGCTCAAGACCACAGCGGCTACAACACTATGGCACAGGCTTGAGGAAGCAAGTTAACAATATAATTTCAAGTGCAAACTCACACTCTGCAGAAAAGACAGCACAAGAAATGTTGTCAAACACTGAAACTCGAGTAAATAAACTTGAAATGACCTACCAGAGGGACCCAGTATGTGTAAAGTGCACCAAGCCTCATCTCAACGACGAACTGAGAGCAGGCCAAAAGCAAGAAATAAAGGTTGAAGAAGTATTTGAACTGGTTAAACAACACCTAAAAAAAAAAAAACAAGGCAGAAAAAAAGAGGAGATTAATGGAGCTCAGACATTATGCATACTGAACTAACCACCAGAAACATCTCTGCATGCTCTCCCAGTGACTAAATGCCAGCTTGGGGCAGTCTGGAAGCAGTGCTGGACACTCAGGACAGGTTGGTGTCTGGCTGCTGCTGCCCTAAGGGACTCTTTGCAGAAAATCTACCAAACACACCCCAAACATGACATACTGCAGCTCCAGATTCTGCACCTGCTTACTGCAAACCCACTGAAAACGCAGAAAGCATAAGGATGGGATGATGGAAAGCAACTTTCTCCACACCTACCCCAGGGAGAAACGTAAAGAAGTTGTATTTCTGATTGTTGATGACATTGCGAGGGTATCTCTGGTCTCTCTTCTCTGGGTGGCCAAGCCAAACAGTGCGAGGCCTCGGGTCCCTCCTCCCACAGCATCTTAAGCACTCACAGCACCTACAGAAGGAACAGCAAATAAGTAATTAGATCCTTTTTAACACGTTTCTCTGGGTCACACACACTCCATCCAGACTCTCTCCACTAGCCAGGCAGAGCAGCTCAGCATCCCTTCTCCATCCGACACTCTCATCTCTCCTCTGTCAATCAGCCACTGTGCCACGAGCATCCTAAAACCCAGAGCTTGACTTTTTACCAGGATGAGGTGACAGGAAACATCTATTCTCTAGAAGAACATGGAGGATTAACATGCAATTCAATGCAAATTCAATGCAAACACTACTTTCTTTCCATCGATGGAAGTCCACCCAGCACAGCCCTCAGCCCACCTACCACCAGCTCCAGGTGCCTCGTGGCACCTTCAGCCTGGTGCTGAGCCCAGCAAGAACTCCACACTCATGTGAATTTTAATCACTAAAACCATGCACTGCTCAATGTTACGAATCCTTGTTTGAGACAAGGAATCAAACAGAGCATCAGTTCCTTTGTGGAAGATGCAAAGACGTATCAGTGATCCCTCTGGTCCCTTGAAAAAGCCTCTCTGTTCAAAATCACAGCATTGTACCCTCCCAAACCCCCAAAGGGTTATTTTTTCTGTTGTCACTGCTTCTTTCTGAAAGCCAATCTCTTCCCAATCCCCCTTGTTCCCTTAAAAACAGACTTATTGAATTTCACTGACATTTGGGAAAACCAGCATCAGCCAGATTGATAACCAAAAGCCTCAGAGCTCTTACAAACATCTTTCCAGAAAACACCACAAGGACCTGGTTGTGAATCACAGAATTCTGCCCCAAAAATTCAGTTAAATGCACAGCTAACAAAGAAATCACTATTTAAGGGAGCACACAAAGCACTCAGCTCTTGAAGTCACCACCTTGCCAGAAGACACAGCAGCACGATGAGCAGAGCTCACAACTCACCACACAGAAGGTGATTTCCTACAAAGAACCATTTTTTTAACGTTTTATGCCCTGCTGGATGCAAATAGAAATGAGTGCTATCAGTTGAGTCAGTTCCCTCAGTACAGACAGGGAATAAAAACCAACTTCACTCCCAGAAATAAAGAAGAGGTGTCACCATGTGATCCAGTGCTCCATGAGCAGACACAGACCTCGACTTCATCAGCCTGACTTGCAAGATAATTTCTCACAAGCTTTTAAAACTAGACAAAAGGATTTCTGCATAATCAAATTACTCTGGCATTATTCTATTTCATGAAGAGTGACAGATGAGCCCTGAAAAAGGTGGATTTTCTCCAGTCTGTACTCAGGAACAACCTCAGCCCTATGTGACTTTGCCACCCAAACACAGGAAGCAAGGAAGGAAGGTCTCCTTGCTCAGAGAGGCTTTGTGACTGGAATGCTGACAAGACAGCAGAGCACTACACAGCACCCACATGGCAAGTGCTGAGGGAACATGAATTCACTAGTTTTGGATGCTGCAGCATCTCCTACAGCTCCAGGCTGAGTCAAACTCTCTATCCAAAACCAGAGTACACGTGAGGTCCCTGGATTTCAGGAATGATCCTTCTCTGCTGTCACCTACACCCAGGTAGCACCAACCACGTGCAGCTCAGCTTTACCAGCACCACTGCAGCTGTCAGCTCCAACCTGCATTTGCTGAAGGAGAGAAAATTAGGAGAATGCAGGAAAATCTGAGAGAAGTAAACACAGTGGGAAATGCAAACAGTTCTGATCTAGGTCTTCCCTGATAGCAGTGAACACTTAGATCAAATTACTGGAATAAAATCATTGGAGAGGCTTCAATGTTCAGGTATATATAAGAAGCATCTGATTTCCCACCAGACTTGCAGCACCACTACTGCCATCTCTGCTTACCCTGCACAGGGATATTGCCTGTTACTCTGACTTTGTAATGTTTCTAAGCCAATGGACTCTCATATTTGACTACTCCCTAGGTAGTACCATACAATCATAATCAACTTAAGTAACCTAAATGTAACTCACTCCAAAAAGCTGTGCTTGCCCCTCAAACTCTCCATTTTTATCAACTCTACAAGTTATTTTTGCTTGTTTAGAAAAACTAACTAGCAGATGTTTTTCCCCACACGTTTGTGTACAACACCCACATCTGGAAGGAACTTAGTTACCAACACGAAATAAACAAACAGCAAAGTTGCTGCTAAACACTCAAACTCATAAACTCTACTACAGAAGTGTATTTTATTAGCTTGGTGCCTTCTAATTGCAGTTTCCTTTTGTGTTTGCAGGTGAAAACCTAAGACAAATAGCTGCTTGCATCCCACATATATTCTAAGGGAAAACAGTGAAAATGGTATTTGGATCACAATAGAAAATAGATATGCTCTATAGAAAAGAAAGAAAAGGGAAAGTTAAAAAGTGATTTTCCTTCTCTCACAATGGAGAAAAAAGCTCCAAATAAGAGGCTTTGCCCAAGGGAGCAAATCTGATGTCCACACACCCTATTTCATCACCACTTCCAGAGAGTCAGGCAGTCCTTGTAACCAGACATCTGAAAGCAGTTACCTTTGTTGACTTTTCAGGCTGGGCCTCTTGTAGAGATTGTCCTCAACAGCAAAAATACCCACACACCTACATGACAATATTTCCAACAGGGTAAGTAAGGCTCAAAGAGGAAACTACAGCAAATCCAATGTGGTTTTGTGCTGCGAATATCTCTTATAAAGTAAAACTCACCAACACACCAGACATCTGAAAGCAGTTACCTTTGTTGACTTTTCAGGCTGGGCCTCTTGTAGAGATTGTCCTCAACAGCAAAAATACCCACACACCTACATGACAATATTTCCAACAGGGTAAGTAAGGCTCAAAGAGGAAACTACAGCAAATCCAATGTGGTTTTGTGCTGCGAATATCTCTTATAAAGTAAAACTCACCAACACACCCCAAAGAACTGCTGCGAATATCTCTTATAAAGTAAAATTCACCAACACGCTCCAAAGAACTTTAAAAGTACCTGGGCACATCTTCAAACAACACCTAAATGTCCAAAGCAAACTGTCACACCTTTTAATCAATTCAATGACTTAGCAGCATGTTTTCCTCACTGATGTATCAGAAAACGGCAAACAAACCCCAGAAGCTAATCAGAATGTTTTACTTTAAGAAGAGTGTGCTCTGCCCACCTGTTTAGGTACAATTGCATTGCTTTTAGGTTTCTTTTCCAAATTCTTATGCATTCACCAGTCTAAGTGCTAACACCAGCACTGCAAAACTGTTCACACTCGTGTGGCTCTAAAGGAGACACTGACAGCACCTGCAGAGGGAGTGAAATTACCCAAATCTGATCTCTGCAATCCAAGCCAGAACCTCCTGTATTTGTCCCACCACAAATACACTTGTTTCTGTAAGGACTTTAGTTTATAAACACCATGTTACTATGAGAACCAGCCTAAAAATAATGCAGCTCCAAGGGAAAGCAAGAAAGGGCATGGGAGAATCTGCTGCGTAAAAGGTTCGTGAAATTCCTGCCTGGCTCGAGTCAGTTTTTGCAACCTCCTGAATTACAGGGAAAGCAAACTGAGAACCTCATTAGACAAACAAAAGACAAACTTCCTGCCTAGCAAGTTTCTGAGGGCAAATATCAGTAGTACCAATGCTCAAGGGAAGAACATGCAGCATTTCTACTACGAAGGCTCCGACACAGCCTTTCAGCACGAGGTCCCTATGACATGTAAAGGACTTAAAAAACAAGTCCAACCACTGCACCCAATACTACAACCAGCACTAACAGAGCCACACATTGCGACACTAAGTGGGGAGGTTCTCAGCACTCAGGAATCCCATGACATCAGGGCCCTGAATCCTCCTCCAGCCCAGGCAGCCTCAGCCAGAACCTCCTGCAGCAGTGGCTGAGAGCCCTAACAGTCAGCAAATGCTGATTTTTACCCCACAGACATTCAAATACTTAGTTAAGAAGGCACCTGCCACCCCCAGTGCTGGCACTTCTCTCTCATCTATCCTGTGAGCTTGGCTTTCTCCTCTGTACTCTGCTGGGTGGGCACAGGGCAGGACACCAACACCCAACCCCAAACTAGAAGGAATGTTCTCTCTGCACACTCATTGCACAAGTGCCAGCCCAAGGCTTGCTGAAATAAGTTAGAAAATGAAGTCTTGGTAAAAACACAGACATTTCTCAAGCACAGAACCATGTGCTCATTCTTACAGGCAGATGTTTATTAATCCTCTCAAAGATAATCACCTGTCATAATTTTTAGGATTTTTTTTAACTTTTTAGTGATGTCTTAAGCTTCATGGGGGAAGAACTCCTTAATAAGCTCCTTAGTTCTGCTTTAAAATCCTCTATAGGACACTCATGAGCCTTAAAAAGCACTTTATAAAAACAGAGCAGCTGCGGACTGTGTTTTCATACAGTAAGAGCAGATTTCATTCACCTCCCCAGGGTCATGTGCTGGCAGGGCAGTCTCTGCCTGAGCCCTTTCTGTCCCACACATGCTGGTGATGCAATGTGAGTAAGCACCAACCTCCACAGCCACGTTTACTCCTGCACTGGGAGGAGCTGGCACAGCTCATGGTGCCACAGGGGTGAGAGCACAGTGCCCAGCACACTGCACACTCACAGGACCAAGGCTGCTCAGGACTGTGGGGAGAGATGACCATGCCTAGGGTGCAAAGTCCCAGGTGTGCCACTAA
>NW_008651018.1:0-3137 GCF_000695815.1 Acanthisitta chloris | reverse complement strand
GGGAAAGAGGCAGAGAGATGAGTGGTAAATCCGACAAGGAACATTTCAGACACTCTACTTTTCCCTTTCTGCTCTGGAAACTGAACAGTCTTAATGCAAAAAAAAAGGAACTGCATTCAGTTGGGTACCAGACACAAAGCACTCTGAGCACATACAAACATGTTTTCAGGTTAGCCTGGTGCACACCAAATAAAAAGTCCTTTTGACTGGGTCTGTCAGCATTTTCAGTTAACTTACTGGTTCCTCCCTGAAAGAATTTTGCAGGCTGTAGCTTTGTGACCTGTTTCTTTGGATATAATCCCTGTGTTTAGGCTTAGAGACCCAGATGAGGAGGGAAGGGGCTGCCCAGGCCATCACACAGCTCCAAAGTTTTCTGCCCACAGCAAGGGCAGTGTCACTGCAGGAAGTGTCTGGCAGAGAACTATTGGCCTTATGAGGAATAATGAAACTCTTTCCATCAAGACTACATCCTGGAAAGGAAAGGAAAGTAATAATGAAACTCTTTCCATCAAGACTATATCCTGGAAAGGAAAGGAAAGGAAAGCTTGTCTAGAAAAACAGCTAAGAGCTTACACTGCTGCTTAGAAATGCTGACAAAATTAACATGCACTTTCCAGGAACAGGAACCACAAGGTCACAGAAATGTGAACAGTTTTCTATAGAAGTTTAGGAATACACATTCCTAAATATTCCTCCCTCTCCATTTTGAAGCACCAAAGAACAATACTGTAATAAACTTAGAAGTTTAGGAATACACATTCCTAAACATTCCTCCCTCTCCATTTTGAAGTACCAAAGAACAATACTGTAATAAACCCTCAAAAACAATAAACTAGCAAGTCAGGGCTAACCATCAACTTTGAAAAATTGTCACCTTACAGAAACAACATGAGAAATATATGAAGACATATATATGGGGCAGCTTATCCAGCACTGTGCTAGTCACACTCTGAATCATAACTTGGCCAAAATAATCACCAGAAGCAAACTCACAAATCCCCAAATAAAGTCACAACCACTCAAAAGCCTCTTCCAATGCCCAGTACCCAAAACTTTGAGTGGTCCTTAATCTGCACAGGGATCCACAGGAACAGGAGGTGCTGAGGAACAGGTCTGCTCTGTATTTCACCTGGGATTGTATTTGCTCACAGAAACACACCCTTAGTGATGATGTAAGAAGCAGAGATATGACAGATGACTGTCAGATGCCAGCTGAACAGCCCTCACCAAGGAACAGGGTTTATTTACAAAAGCAGCATGCTTGATGAAGAAGTATTGGAAGACCAAATGAAAAATGCTTTCATAAGCATTTTTCATGTAAAACAAACCTCATGGAAAAAAGTGCCACATTTGTCTAATACTGGGGTAGTATTTATCAAATTAGTGCCTAAGTTCATCGACATATTTAGCCATTTCTAAAACAAGCACATTTCTTAAACAAGGTTTCTATGACCCTCACAGGCTGTGCTGGGAAGTCCTTGCCACCTTTAACATACAAACCAACCTCCCACACGACATTATTTCAAGAGCATGTAATGAACTGCCCATGGATGAAGAAAACCAGAGCCATGCACAACCACCTAACCCTTCTCTGTACCTTCACATCAAACATTCCACGTGGTACACTCTGAAACATTCCCATCCCAGATCATGCACTGGTGCAGCTGTGGGGGCTCAGGAAGGGGCCAGGAAAGCTGTTCTTCCTGCAGCCCAGCCCTGCCATCCACCCGGAGCACAACAGCTCAGCTGGGGAAACAGCGCAGGCTGTATGTGCTCAGGCACACCCACACCCAGGCAGGAGCTCCCATCCCTCCCTGCTGGCTTAGAAAGGGAACTTGGCACTTTAAACAGAGCCAGAGTACACATGCACATAGAGTGGAATGGCCTCGGGAAGCATTACTGTAAAGCTCCTCCTCTGTGTCTCGTTCCCCATCCTTCCCCCCACATTTCTGGACCAAGGCCCTGGACATGGCAGCAGCAGTGTGAGCACAGCAGCAAAAAAAGCTTTGCAGGATTGTGGACTGAGACCAGGAGCTATTTAGGGAAAAACTTGTGTCATGTGCTGAATGGAGCACCTGGGGTACTTCAGGAACTTGCACTGAAGGCCACTCATCAGTAAAACAAGGGTTCCTCATATATGACAAATCTCATCCCCAGCAGTTACTGCACCAAACAGAAACCCCAAATCCAAGTTATTTTGACTGCTATTGACAAAAATCCTAGGCAATCTTCCTTCACAACTTCATGCTGCCAGAATTTTCTGCTAACACTGGAAACCATCTCTGTGACTGCTAAGCAGGTAGAATCCACAGCCAACAAAACACATTGGCTCATATAGATGAGGCCAATTTCTGTTAGCCCAAGAGGGTCTTGGTGGTGATTAGAGAACTTTGGGAAATCATTCAAGAAGCTTTGAGAAATTTCTCAGGCCTTCACCTCTCCCTGATCCCTTTCAGTCACATCACCAAATTTAATGCGTGGTGGCTGCACCTTGTGGTACTCGCTTGGTGATGCATGTGACATAGGCACTGGGGAATTACTTGCTGCATCACACACACCTCCCTGCTCAGCTGGCATGGACACTGCTACATCAGTGACCAGAAAGGAAAAGGAATTGGACACTGCTACATCAGTGACCAGAAACAGTGCTCATGAAAAGGAACAATTCTAACACTGAATAAACCATGCAGAGCAACGTTAGCTACAGGAATCTGCATCAAAACTATCAACCAAAACACAAACAAGGAAAACATCTGTCTTTCCCCTTGTGAGGATTTCCTTAGATATTCTGATTTATTTTGCTAATGTCACTCACCACATTTTAAAAACCAAACCAGGGACAAATGAAACGCTGCAATTCCTGCCAGCCAGGTGACTTGGATACCCTGTCCACCCTGCTGTGTGCAAACCAACCTGCTGGAGGGTGGTGCAATTTCATAACGAGACAGCATTAAAGGGCCATTTTTCCTATTGAACTTCCTGCAGGAGAATACCAGTATAAACATCTATCTCCTTTAGGAACCCACGGCACGCTCGGGATATTGCAACATCGCACACCAAGGATACTGTATTTCTGCAGCTGATACTGTTAATCTGAGCTTCCAGCAGGGCCTTTGTTACACACCATTTTCGGTCCA
>NW_008651017.1:92242-94551 GCF_000695815.1 Acanthisitta chloris | reverse complement strand
TCCCGGGATGGAGAGCACAGAGGGCAGGTCCAGGGGTGGCCCCAGAACACAGCACTCCCTGTTCCACCACCCAGGGCACCACGGCCACCTCCCTCCTTCAGACTAAAAACAAACAGGTTTGTTACGCCTTTTTTTTTTTTTTCTCCCCCGAAGGTTTATTTTTTTTAGAGCTATTTATAGCACAACCGGTTTGGAGAGGCTCAGGGAATGCGACCTGGAAAAAATAACTGGGAGGAACAAGACAGCTAAGCCTTGACTGGGCACACGCTGGAGAAACGCTTCGGGTGACAGAAGTGTCCTTGTTTTCCCAGCCAGGGATGCTGCCCTGGCCCTGCTGCAGTCCTGGTTCTCGTGTCCCTCTCCCCCTGTCGCATCTCCAGGGAGCCTGCTGGCACTTTTCCTCCCTGAGGGCTCCAGTGGCACTCATCCTCTCCGAGGGCTCCAGTGGCACTCGTGCTGCCCGAGGGTGCCCACCTCAGCCATCCGACACAGTTCAGGTTATTCCGGAGGTGTGGGCGACGCCGGTGGCTGTGCTCATCCCATTTCCAGGGGTCATCCTTCATCCTTGGGGGTCCCATGTGTCGGTGAGGGGCACCAGGCAGTTCTGGTGCCAGTGCTTTGTGCTGCACCAGACTCTCCATTGCACTGCTGTGGCCTTTTCCATCCTTCCTGCTTGTTTTTCCCCCTGGTCCTCCTCCCTCCCCGTGCCCGTTATCCGTTGGCACCCGGCAGGGATCAGCCCTGTGCCATGGGGCTCCCACACCCTCTGGCCAAATGAGGGATCCAGTGGCAGTAGGGGAAAACACTCCAAAGGCTGTGACCATCCAAGTGCACCTCTGGCAGGGGCTTTATCAAGGACTAACGAGAGAGTAGTGAGCTAACACTAATTACCATTAGGAAGCTGACGAGTGGCTAATAAGCACAGCACTGGTGCTGTGTTTGGCTTTGCCCCTGCCCCGGCCTCTGTGCCGAGAGAAGTCGATGTCCCCATCCAAATCCACCCGGGGAGCATCCCTGCATCCAGCCCTGCCATGTGCCACTGGCTCAGAGCCACAGCCTGTCCCAGGTTTTGGGGGGCACGGGGCAGGGGCAGGTGCTGGGGGGCTCAGTGGAGGCAGCGTGGATGTGCTGGAAGAGCCCGAGGAGGAGGGAGTGCTCACCGCTGAGTGCGTGCTCCGTCATGCTCAGGCACAGGGACTCCAGCCTGTTGTTGATGTCAGGTTCAGTCACCGGCACCTGGAACTCTGCAGGGAGAAAGGGAACAGGAGGTCTTGGTCAGGCACCTGGAAGGGACTCTGCCTGCCCTGTGATGGCAGGGAAATCACCCAAAAAATGCCCCAGGAGGGTCTGATCGGATTCCGGCAGTGCTTTGCTTCCTGGGGGAATCACCTCCAGCAAGAGGCTCACGAAAATAGGCATCACCCCCCTGATACCCATAAGGGATAAATCTGGGGAGCCCCAGTGGCACTGCAACAGAAGGGGATGGAAATGAGGTGTTCAGGGGCTGGTTAGAGACGTGGGGGGAGCTGAGCTGAGAGCAGGACTCCCACCCAGGGAGGGGCAGCCCTGGGCATCTCCTGGGGTTGGATGCTGTCCGTGCAGGCAGGGTTAGTGCTCAGACATGGGATGGCAGCACAGGCCAGCAGAGCTGCTGTCCAGCTCGACAGCTTGGCTGCTGCTCAATCGCCCACGTCCCGGCTGCCATGTCCCCAGGGGCAGAGCACAAAAACAGAGGGACATGAAGTCTGGTGTGCTGCAATGCCTTGTCCTAATCTAAACAGCAGCAAACTTTCTCCACCCTGCAGCAAAACGTGCCAATACAGCTTCTGCTACTGCTGGATGGCATCTCCCACTTCCCCCTGGCTCACAGGAATGTGGGATGAGATCCAGGAGGGTTGAGGTACCCCCACAAAAAGGGGCCTGACAAGAAGGGGGTTGAGAACTCAGCACCACATCATTGCTTATTTTCCTCGCAACTCAGTCGTTGTCTTTGACTCTCCAATCCTCCTATGCCCTCATGCACCACAGGCTGACGCGCAAAGAGAAACCCATTTATTCTCCTCCAGAGCTTGAGAAATGTGCCCTTGTCCTGGTGTGTAATCAATACCTGGGAACAGCCACTGCTCCTGCTGTACGGAACATTTGCTGCCCAAGTGCTGCAGCTGAACATTGCTGGGATGAGGGGAGGGAGCGGCGGCAGGAGAGTCCACTGGGGGCATGGAACTCCCTGTGCTGCCGTGGCAATTGTTACGGTGTGTTGGTAGGAAAAGGCATGCTCAAAGGGATACACAAACAGGCTTCCTCAGGGG
>NW_008651017.1:90991-92214 GCF_000695815.1 Acanthisitta chloris | reverse complement strand
TCCCTGAATCAGAGGATGCTCCTATATACAGGAGCACTTTGGCAGTGTTTGGGAAGGAAGCACTGACACAGCAGCATTTCCCTTCACACGCACTGTGGAAAGAATTTCCCTTGAGTGCACAAAGGCAGTCCCTCCGCTCCAGGACTCTGTGCCCATCCGTGAGGAAAAAGTGATGGATGAGCTGCTGCCTTCCTGCCTGACATGAGCAGCAAGCCAAGGCACCAGCACCATGATATATAGGGGCAAGACAGTATAAAAAATCCCTCCAGGGATGTCTCTGGTTCAGTTAACCCAGGAATTCTAAGACATCCTGGTGGGAGCACACCGTGCCAGCACAGCCAATGTCCCTGCAGTGAGGCTCACTACCACAGCTCCTTCCATGCATCCCCTGGTCTCCCTGAGCTGTGGGTAAGGGAGAAGCAGACCTGGTGCCTACCTGGCTGCTGAAACATCAGCATGGTCTGCGGGGAGGTGTGGACTGGCAGCGAGCGTGTCCTCTGCACCGAGCTGTGGCTCCGGCTGGGCATGCTGTTGCTGCCTCCAGGGTTGGCAAACCAGAGGTTCTGTGGGAAGCAAACAGAAAGTGTGGGATGTGAAATGGAGGTGTCTGTGCCATGGATTTATAACCCCCCTGCGCTCATAGAAGCGTAGAATGGTTTGAGTCAGAAGAAACTATAAAGATCATCTAGTTCCACCCCCTGCCATGGGCAGGGACACTTTCCACTAGCCCAGGTCGCTCCAAGCCCCATCCAGCCTGGCCTGGAAGCTGGAGATGCTCCATCCAAGGGATGGAGCACCTACAGCTTCTCTGGACAACCTGTGCCAGTGTCTCACCACCCTCACAGCCAAGAATTTTTTCCCAATAACTAATCTAAACCCTCCTCTTTTAGTTTAAAACCTGCTCCCTTTAAGGACTCATCTCTCCCCACTCCACCTTTTGGTTTGTCCCCCTCCCACTGGTCCTTCTTCCACATCCCACAGCATAGAGCAAAGTAGAACGCAAAGGCTGCAAACTCTCTCACTCGCTTGGAAAAGGGGAGGAAAATGGGGATCAGGACAAGCTAGAGGAGGAAAAGCAAAGGAAGCTTGTGGGGAAGGGAAGGAAGAGCTGGAGATGCCATGAACACCAACCCACCTGTCTGCCTTGCTTGAGGATGGCAGGGCTGGCGGCAGGGGCGCGCCTGGGGGGGGCCCGCGGCCCCGAGGGGGCCCCCAGACCCACC
>NW_008651017.1:88093-90956 GCF_000695815.1 Acanthisitta chloris | reverse complement strand
TGCCGCGGGTTCCTCCGGCCCAGCCCTGCCCCTGCCGATCCGGCCGTGGGTAACGAGTTCGACTGGCCAAAGCCTCGGCTGCGAGAGAGAAGGGCAGAGGGTGAGACACTGATCCCTGCAAGGGGATGGTGCTGTCAGCATGGGGGTCCTATCGCTCCCATCCCGCTGAGGATGGTCCTTCCATCCTGCATGGGCAACAGGAAGGAGGACGTCTGGGTATGCAGCATCATTTCTTCCTCCCATCTGCCAGGCACCCTCCTGCCCTTCTGCAGTTCTCAGACCCACATTTATTTCCTTTAAAGTTGATTTTATTCCTGCAAAATGGGCCTGTTCTTAAATTACAGCATATCCTGAGCTGGAAGGGACTCACAAGGATCATCAGTCCAACTCCTGTCCCTGCACAGGCCACTCCCAGCAATCCCACCCTGTGCCTGAGAGCACTGGCCAAACACTCCTTGAGCCCTGTCAGGCTTGGGGCTGTGACCACTGCCCTGGGAAACCTGTGATGTAAGTTAAATGCAAGCTAAAAGAACTCAGGTAATGCCCAAGCACCTGATTTCTCTGATTCTCCAGTATCTAATAAAAGTTCAGCTTATGCTGTTGGGTTTTCTTTTCCGGGAATGATTGAAGAGTCAGAAATTCCTCCCTTCCAGAAGGTTCATTTTTACAAACATGGTCCTCTCTGAGACTTTTCCAGTTCTGTAAAATTTGGTTAGAAAGACCTAACAAATTCAAGATTTATTAGAGGTGGTGAACAAAAGGTGCTTTCTCACAAAGGTGGGACTGGCTCTGCACCTACTCCCATCTCCACACTGTAACCCCTTATCCAGAGGTGGGACAGACTGCACAGCTGGGAAGCATCATGTTTGGAGCCAGGTGGGATTGGTGGGGTAGGCACCAACCACACACACAAGCACTTACTGCTGCATTCCCTTCCTAGCCAGTGCCTGGGATTTTACTGCTGAAGCTTTTCCAACCCTCTTCCCTCCTGACACACAGCTCAACCCAGCAGAACCCATCCCTCCCTGCTGGGAGACACTGGTCCCACTTGGGATGCTCTTGTTGAACCCCTGGTCACTGCATCCCTCCCGAAATCCCACATACCTCCTCTGCTGCCGATAGCCTGACAGCTCCAGGAGGGATTTCCGAGGGAAAGACCGAAAGAGTTTCTGCACCTGCTGTTTCCATGACAGCAGCCGCTTCTTCTGGATCTCTGTAAACGCCTGGCCCCAAAAAAGAGAGAAAAATATAAATTGTATGAATATTTTTCTGGACAAAGCCAGCAGGGAAGTGTATGTGGATGTCTGGGTAAAGAAAAGTGGCTGGAACAGACAGTGACGTGAGTTGAGTCCCATGGGCAAGTATAGAGGGAAACCTTGGTCTCTCTCAAGGATTTACTCATCCCAGGTGGAGAAAATGCTCCAGCAGCATTCCCCGTGCCCCAGGGGGACAGCCCAGCTCTGCCCCCAAGGCTGCCAACACCCTCGGGCAGAGCAGGGTTTGATGGTGGGTCCTGACAAATGCCCACACTTGTCATCTAGACATAGCTCTAGAAATGCTGCCAGGGTGGGAAAAGCTGGGATTTGGAAAGCTGAATTGCTCCGTGGCATCCTGCATCCTCTCCTCCTTCTCAGGGCTGGGCAGAGCTCAGCTCTGTTCCTGGCACCAACAGCCTCTGTGGGAGGTCACCCGGGGTGAGCCCTGCAAAGGTCACCCAGGCAGGGCACGGACCTGCTCCCAGACCTCTTGGGTGTCACCTCCCTGGGTGACAGAGACACCCACGTGCCCATCACTGCTAACTTTAGACACCCAAGGTCTCCGTGCTGCTGGCAAAGAGGAGCAGAGGTCTCCGGAGGACAATCTGGAGGCTCATTAGCGCCTGACTTGATTGCTCCAAACCACCCTCCGGAGATGCTCACTCCTGGTGCTGATTATGCCAGAGCCAACACAGAGGGTGGTCCTGGGACATAGGCTGGCACTGGTGGGAAAAGTGCAGGCACTCTGGGAAAAGCTGTATGTGCTCCTGGCTTTGCTCTCCAGCCCCAGGCCTCAGCTCCCACCACCCTGCTGTGTGATCTCCCCCCCGATCCCTGCCATATGGGCAGGTGATGGAAGCAGCTTGTTGGAAAGCCAGCACGGGTAGGAAACCCTGCAGGACACCAGGGACATCAGCCATCCCTCCCTGCCACCAGGCAGGAGCGTGCCAGAGCCCTGCAGCACAGCCTGGGCCATCCCAAGCCAACCCCCAGCCAAGGCAGATCTGCGGGAGCAGAAACAGATGTAAAATCCCTGTTGCAAAACCCCAAGACCACGTGTTGCAAAACAGGAGGAGCCAACGCCAAGGGATCTCCAGCTCTGTCTGATGGAAACTGCCTACACGTTCATCCTGGGATTCTTTCTTTCATCCAGCTGCTGATGGGACTGTCATGAGCCAGATGCAATTCCCAGCTCCAGGTCTTGGCAATTAAGTGAGTGTGGGGGGAAGCAACATTTCCATGCACCACGTTGGAGCTACGGCCAGCTCCAGCCCTGCTCTGTCAGAATTACTATTAATACCCCCCAAAAATATTTGTGTTAGAAACCAAGAGGTTTACATAAACAGACACTTTGGAAACAGTTTCTAAGTGATGAGAACAACAGCTCTGGATGATCCCTCACGACTCACCTCGTGGATTAGACATTTGTCTATGAGCTGTAAATAGGAACTTATATTCTCTTCGTCGGGTCGGGAAACTAAGAGTTGTGTACAGACTGGAAAAAAAAAAGAGAGAAGAGAAGGGAAATGGAGATGGGGACACTGAAAGAGGGTCCAGGGAGGATCCCACAAATGCCTTGGACATCTCATTATCCTTGACGAGACGGT
>NW_008651017.1:86631-88059 GCF_000695815.1 Acanthisitta chloris | reverse complement strand
CTATATTTAGGGCCAGATTTTGTTCTCCATTCTGATGGTGTAAATCCAGAGTAACACCACTGGAGTCACCAAAATTAGACCTGAGCAACTCAGGGGGCACAGGATTATTCCCTATTCCTCCTTCTGTGGCCAAAATCTGCCCCTTCTGCAAATGGATTCCCAGCTTTTCCAATGGATTTTAACCTCTTTTGGAATTAGTGCCATAAAAGCAAGTGGAAATGAGCTCACAGAGGAATGAGTCTCTCCTGTCATAACCCCCAGGCAGGGATACCTTGTGCTCCAGGAGGACACCTTGTCCTGGCAGGGCTTGTGCCACACATATGGCTTTGTGCCTGACAGTGGCATTTGCCATGGGAATAAACTGGGCCCAGAGCCCCACGTTTGTCTGTGCCTGCAGGGAATCATCTGGGGATAATTCTGCACCAAGTTCTCTTATAGAGAACACCTCAGCTATTTTTCGCTAACAAGGTCTGAAATATGGACAGGGCAAATACTTCATGGCATTCCAATGAGTTTCTTTCTGTTCCTGGTCTCCTGTGGATGAGATTCCCCTCCCCTCTTCCCCAGGGAGATCTCCCTCCACACAGGCAGCACTGACACCTCAGGTGCTGCTGCCGAGGCTTAGGGCATGTCCAAGCTCACAGAGGTTTGCTCCAAGAGACCTGTATAAGGCACAGGATGTTGGTGTCCACCTCACATTGCTCCTGTCACCTCCCAGTGTGCTAATCCTGATGCAAAGCTGTGCAACCTGCACCAGGCACAGAAAGACGCCTGAGTATTCTGGAGATCCTAAATTGGTCCTAAATCCAAATTGGGGCTTATAGAGGGGCTTGGAGCCACTGATTTGCACTCAAGATGGTTCATGTCCAGTCCATGTCTACTGCAGCTATCTCCCAACAAGCAGACCAGGTCCAAGGGACTCTGCTGGGAACACCTCTGGACTGTTGAGATGACCTCAGGGCTCTGAATGGGAAGGGAGAGAATGCTCTCTGCCCCTGACACGGGGCAGGGAGAGGATGCTATCCACCCTAGACTCAGGGCTGGGAGAGGATGTTATCCACCTCAGACCTGAGGCATGAAGAGGATGCTATCCACACCAGACGTGGGGCAGGGAAAGGATGCTATCCATTTTGGATGTGGAGCTGGGAAAGGATGCTATCCACCTGGGACCTGGGGCAGGGAGACGATGCTACTGGGGTGGGGAGAGGAAGTTATCCACTCTGGACCTGGGGGAGAGAGAGGAAGCTATCCACCTTGGGCCTGGGGCAGGGAGAGGATTCTATCTACCCTGAACCTGGGGCAGGAAGAGGATTCTATCCACCCTGGACCTGAGGCAGGCAGCCTGTCCCATTTGCTCTCCCCTCCCAAAACCACAGCCCACCTGCTCAACAATGCTCTTGCCACAGCATGGTAGGACCTCAAAAAACC
>NW_008651017.1:85155-86607 GCF_000695815.1 Acanthisitta chloris | reverse complement strand
GGTGGCTGCCAGTGCTGCCACCACACCCCCCCTGCCCTGAAGCAGCTCTCCCCAGCAAGGACACCAGTGACGAGTGGCAGCCACTCACCTTTCCCCATCACTCGGGTGAACTGTCCAGGCAGGTCACCTTCGGGCAAAGGGGCCCCCCCTGACTCTCCCTCACACCCTGGCAGGTGGTGCTGCTGCATCCCACCCGCGGCAGAGTCCTTGCAGTCGGAGCCTTGGCTGTCGGAGCCGATCAGGGAGGAGGGGTGGTGCGAGTCCGTGTCCCGGCTGTGCTCCTCCGTGCTCGAGTTTTGGGAAGAGTAGGCTTTGATGGGGGTGAGGATCATTTGGTGTAGCTCCTGCAGTGGGACACGCAAGTTGCCACCTTCCAGGATGTCCTGAGGAGTCAAGTGGAGAGAAGAGGGTTTGTCTCTGCAGGGACAATGGGACATCAGCTACGAACCTGATTCACACTGTGACACCCCAAAAATCCCCAGCAAAGCCAATGGTTTTGCTCCTGCTCCAGGATCCTGCTGCATTCCACAGCCAACAGCCACATTTCATTCACCAAGTCTTTCTCTTAGAGCAGAAAAATGTGGAGTTGCTGCAGGGACTGTCTCTGGTTATCCATGGTTGTGTTCAGGCCTGAATCCCCAGAGATAAACATGCCCCATTAACCACTGTGATCCAAACCAGCAACAATCCAACTTCAGCCTTACTGAATTTCCACCAGGAAGATGGCAACTCCATGAGAGAGCCTGAGCCTGGGAGACTCCTACGCCCAAACCAGTGAGTATCCTGCTCCTTCCCCAGTAATCCTACAACTACAACATTCCAGCTCTATTTCATTGGAATTATACTTTTGAACATGGGCTTGCCTCCAGTTTCCAGCACTACCTTCCAGCCTGGCTCTCCATTAGCTGCTCTGCCCCAAAACTGCTGGCCATGGTACCCTCATGCTCTGGGATCACCTCAGAGCTCAGGACCATGCCAGGATGCAGGAGCCTGTCCTGTGGCAGCAAAGCGGGGACATCCTGTCCACACTGGGATTGGCAGGGAGAATGGATGCAAAGGGAACCAGGAGGGCTTCAAGGGGAACAGGTGGGTTGTGGTTGCACACAGAAGGGAAGACCATGAGGCTGCAGGTGAACTGATATCCCTATGGCAAAAACATTCAGCTTGGAGATCCTGGGGCAGGTCCACCCAGGAGGGAAAGAATTTTGGGAGAGAACACCTAGCCTTGCTCCTGGTGTGGATCAAGAACTTCCTTTCTATGGCCAGATCCTCATCCTACTGATGGGAAATAACTGCATTTTGTTTTTAATGTAGCCTGGACCAGAACAGCTCATTGCAGGCTCCTGCATGGTCTGGCTCATGGGACACTGCTTGGAGAGAGGCAGCTCTTGGAGTGAGTCCTGGATGTGCTGAGGGAAGACACTAAGTGGGCACAAGCTGCACGTGAGTCCC
>NW_008651017.1:71029-85130 GCF_000695815.1 Acanthisitta chloris | reverse complement strand
GCTCACTCTTGGATGCCTCAGCTCCACTTCTCTCAAGGATCTGGAGTCAGTCTGCTGGGCACAATTTTTTTGGGAAAAAATCCTGTTCTGCTAAGCAGCAGAGAGGGGTGGAGCAGCTCTTTCCAAGAAAGCAGCAATCTTTAGCAGCAAGACACTGCCCAGAAACATCCAGTCCCACACATGCTCTTGTTTAGCAAAAATTGCATGGGAAGCCTGGAAAACCAGAGACATCTCCTCCCAGGGAAAGCAGGTCCCAGGCAGCTCTGAGCCCCAGCAGAGCAGGACACAGTCACAGCCCCAGAGCCCAAACCCACTCCAGGAGGGCTCAGAACCAGTCCCTGCCATCTCCCTCCTGCATTTCACAGCCTGAGTGGCTGTTGTGTCAGCTGAGCTGGGCTCCAGCTCCTGCACTGTGCACTCAATCAATTCCATATTTCAAAATCCCAGCGGAGAAGTGGGGGAAGAGGCTGTGCAATCGCCTGGAAAACAGCACTGACTCTTGGATCTAAAAGTTATTATTAATACACAGAGGTAAATATGGCTTTATTAGCTCCTGCCATACTCTGAGTACAAGCCTGTATTATAAATAAATAGTGAAGCAGTGAGCTAAGGAAAACACCAATAAATAGCAACACACCACAGAAGTATTTAAAAGCCCCTAGTGGGAGGCTCTGCAAGTTGCTGTTTGAAGATGGTGCAATTAAATATAATATAATACAGGGATAATAAATAGGGAGAGGCTGGGTGAGCTGCTCCCAGCAAGGCTGTGCTGCTGCTGCTTCCCTGACAGCCCTTTCTGCAGGGTTTAAGCTTTTGGTGAAGCCACAGAGAAGTTTCTACTTGTTCTCCTTGGGAATTCAAGGTGTTGTTCAGGCACTGACGTGTGTGTCTGGTGTTTTATCTGGGGATAGGTTGTCTATACAATGTCCCAGGAAAACTCGGGTCTTTCTGAGCACCCTGGAGCTGCCCAGGGCTGTAGGGTACATCCATCCCAGCTCCATGAGTGCCAGAGATGGATTAGGACCCACTCTGCAAAATACAGCTTGGAGCAACCTGGTCTAGTGGAAGGTGTCCCTGCCGATAGCAGGGGGTTGTAACTGGATGGTCTTTAAGGTCCCTTCTAACCCAAACCATTTGGTATTCTGTGAAATAAAACCTGCATCTGGTACAGGAATGTTAGAGACATCATTCACATGTGGCCAAGCCAACAACAGATTTCCCTGCAAAGATTCCCACAACATGTGTAATTGTTGCGAGTGTTTCCCCCCTAGAATTAATTTCTGGCTTCTGGAAAAAAGAAGAAACACAAAAAAAGGTTGTGATTACTTACCCTTTCTAGAGATTTGAGCAGGTTTTGTCTTTCTTTAAGCTTTTGGATACTGATGACTATTTTGTGTCTCGCACCTTTGGTAACATTCTGCAAAAACATCACAGACCTTGGCATTAACACTTCCACAGGCCAACCCAAACTCCTCCTCATGTACATGAAAAGGGCTGCTAGAAATTAATCACGTTCCTGAGCTCAGGGATCAGGGGAGGACATAGGAAATCACTCAGAGACTTGCCGAGCACAAAGACTTCCAGCTAGTCTGTCCCTCCCCACATAGGGAAAGCAAAGGTGTTGACCATTCCTCTTCAGCCCAAGGAGAACGCTGAGGTGAGTCTGAAAACAGGGATATTTTCCAAGGCCACCACAGCCCCACTGACTTTAAAGGAGCTGGATACTGCAGACTGTGCCTGAGAAACTCCTGAACCTAACCCCACCTGGAAAATAACCCAAGTGCAGCTCCCACCGATGGGACTTCCAAGCTGGGACTGCAGTAAGAACACTAGGACAAGATCTTCAGGTACAATGTGGGTTTTTTCACTCTTTAAGCCCCAGTTTTCCTTTCTCTGCTTCCCAACCACTTGTGGGCAAAGCACCTTCCACAGGAAGACACACAAAGAGTTGTTGGAAGCATCTCATCTACCAAGTGATGTGGGACATACTTGTGCCTCGAGCTGGCATTCGGTGAGGGCCATCATCTCCTCGTACGTCATCTGCGAGAAGAGGGCAGCGTACTTGTGCAGCCGGAGGCTCTTCAGCCAGGCTGGGACATCTGCAGCACAAAGGGAAGGACAGGAGAGCTCTGTTGAGTTCATGACACCATGTAACCATGTGCAACAGCATCAACAGCAACGAGGGGTCGATTAGGTGCTGTCCACCATCCCAACAGAGCTTCGGACACCACACTGAACTTTATGGACCTTTTGAAGGACACAGTGCTATGGGCATGGATGTGAGAAGGAACCTGGATGAGGACACAGTGGTGTGGATATGGATGCTAGGAGCAACTAGACCCGAGATGAGGACACATTCTCAAGAGGTTGAGTTTCTGTGACTCATTCACTGGGAATTCATGGGGGGCCAGGATGGTGTCACTGCACACCAAGGTCCTCACTGCCCCTTTCCCAGGAACATGGGAACTGCTGAAGCTAATGGTGTGGTCCAGCCTAAGATGAGCAAAGGGCTGTTTTGCAGATGGCAGACACTGATTTATGGTGTGAGGGAAGATGGTATGTGTTGAAAATGGAACTGAAATAAAGAGATGGGTTTTGGATGGAAAAATGATGTGCCCTCAAAGATGGTCCCACAACCTGTTTCAAAGGGTGACTTAGGACCTCAAAATGCACCAACTGAAATGACTTCTTCCTTCCCAGTCATTACCACAGTGTAGCACCTGGATGGGTTCCCAAAAATACTTTTATCCTCCTGACATCAATGTGGTTTCACAGGGAGGGATCTGGGAGGGAAATCCCTTCTCTGTGACATGGAAAACCCCACCAGACCCCATGATGTGGTGTCCTCCACAGAGAAGGCAATGTGACAGCAAGCAGCTACTCAGGATTTCACAGGTTTGGGAGGTCTGTGGTGACACCCCACAAGGGAGGGGAGCCCTGCAGATGTCTGTGCTGCAGCACAGCACTGGGACTGTGATGACACTTTCGCTTTGCATTGCAAAGGCTGTGCCAAATCAGGACCTGCTTTATTTAGCACCTCCAACCCAACAATAGCTCTGCCATAGCCTACCCAGCTCATGTGCTCTGCTCCCAGCAATACCCTTGTCCATAGTCCTTGTCCCCTTCCCCACCAGTGAGACACTCAGGAGCTACATTTCCAGGTGCAGCACCAATGAAAAATCAGTGTTTCAGCCCCAAACCTCACATGTGGAATGGAGACAGCAGGTGGAGGCTCAAGAAATGTCTCTCTTGGTTCTGAATATCAGTTAGCAGCAACACCTCCCCTCTGGTTGAACGTTCCCAAGTCGCAAGGCTGCTTCCATTGGGTTCATCTACCCAACATGCCTACCAAGGTGGGAGGAGTAATGGGGACTTGGATCATGTTTGAAAGGGATTTCTACCCACTGTGTGGTACTGGTGCTGGGCTGGGGCTGCTGAGGGTGCTGGTGCTCTGCTCACCCTCCCCAAGGCCAGCATGAGGACAACTGTCCTGGCCATGTTCCACGACCTTCATTAACATAGCCAACCCCAAAGGTGTTCTAGGTAGATCCAACTGCAAAGAGTGAGGCCAGACATGCTTCAGAAAGGGATGAGATGATGCAAGGAGGACAGTACCCCTGCTGGGACATGCATCCCACTGCTGGGATCTCCATCCCATGGTGTGGGTAGTCTCTGTCCAGAAAGCCCCACACTGCTGAGACCCATATGCAAGTCAAGGACTGTCCATGACCTCATCCTGATCCAACACCTTGTCACTGGAAGGGACAGGGCAGGATGGACTGTTGGTTTGGTCCCCTAAGGTAATTCACACATCTGCCAAGAGTCTCCTGCTGCTTGGGCTCACCCCAAACCCCCTCACATCCAAGCACAGGATGTAAACAGCCCCTAAATGCTGCATTTTGCTCACACTCTCTCCATCCCCTGACACACACACCAGGATTCCTGTTTCAGTGAAATTCCTCAGATGCTGCACAGGAGGAGGTAACTCCACACCAAACACTGGAGCAAAGCAATTACTAAGCACGAACAGGCTGAAGTCCATCATTTTCTTAAAGTTCTGACATGCAACAAGTCCCAGATTCTGCTTCCAGCAGCCTCTTAAACTGACTCTGTTACAAACAATTAAAAGCCCTTAGCAGAAAGTCTCGTTTCCAGCACAGACTCCAACCTCAACTTCATTTTAACACAAAATCAGCGACAATGCATTAAGTCTCCCTGATCCTCTGTACCCTGGAGACATCTGCCTTTGAGACATGTCCATGCTGATGGCAAAGCCCACAGGGATACTTGCAGAAGAGAGATCCTACTTCACATAGACATTAAACCCTGCAGGAAACTCATCTCCAACCTTTTCAGGGGATCTGACTGCAGAAGCAACTCTTCTTTCCCTTTGCATCAGCCTCCCTGGATCATCTCCTAATTTTTGGGAGTGATGAGAGTCCCAGAGCTCCTTTAGCAGCAGTGGAGCAGGCTGGGGAGAAGGAGCCACCCCAGCACACAAGGGGTGGTGGTGGGGCTTGTCCCCTTCCCACAGGGAAGAGGCAGCCAGGAGATGCAAGGCCATTTAAGGTGATTTCACCTTGGAAAGTCAAACTTCCCAACGCTCTCCACGGATGGGTGAGCCACCAGCCTGCAGAGCTACTCTTTAATCAGCAATTACCAGAGCTAATTGCAAAGTCATGGCACAGCTGTCAGGAATTTGGAAGGAAAACAATTCACTCTGGCATATGTACACACAGGACATCTCCAGCAGTGCCCTCATGGCACACCATGGATGTTCTCACAACAAAACTCCCCAGCCCTACCCAAACCCTCCTCCCACTGCTCCCCAAGCTGTGCCTCAGGAATCACAGAATTACGGAATGGTTTGGGTTGGAAGGAACCTTAAAGATCATCTAGTTCCAAACCCCTGCCACGGGCAGGGACATGGGAAGGGACGGACAAAGAAGGATGGGATTCATAAGGAACCAAGTGTCCATGTCTCCCCCTGGAGAAACCAGAGGCCATCCCTTCAGCATGAGGACAGGTGGAAAGAAATAGGTAACATGAGGGCATAAAGACAGGAGAGTAACAGGTGACACTGGGGAAAATGAACTGCTAATTCGTGTCGGATGGGAATGTGTCATGGGTCTGGATCCCCCACTATCCTCCTGGATACTCCAGAGGGTGTTAAAGCAGGAACAAGCTGACCAGAAGCCACAAGAGCCTGCAGGCACTCAGGGAGACGTGGCTGCAATTCAGAGAAGGGACTTGGCAAAGGGAGCAGCCGGTCTGGATGGAATCCGATGCAGCCCAATAAAAATGCACAAAGCTCTGTGTTTCTGTAGGAACAAGAACCAGCACAATCCAAGTGCAGGGAACAGGCAGTCCTTTTTTACCTCTGGAAAGCTGTGGGGATACAATGGGTCATGGGCAGCCCACAGTGCTTTGTTATTGGAGGACGATGAGCTACACAGCCACAGGAAAGCTATGTGTAGGCCAGCAAAGTCTCTATCAGCTCCCAAGGTTAGTTTTGGGCAACATACCTTCAATAAAATATGGAATTTTTGGATTAAACCAGCGGAGAGAAGGAAGAACAAGCCCAAGTTTAGAGAACACCATCTGGGAAGACACTGGATTGGTTTAGTCTGAAGAAAATGCAGCACAGAGGGAAGGACATGGCAGGCACAGACACTGGAGGCTGTGAACATCTGTTTTGCACGTCCCTGGACAGCGGCACAAAAGCCCTTGGCTGACTCAGGAATGGGGAATCAGGCATAGATGCCTGCAAAGAGAAGGAGGATGCCTGGGAAGGGAAGGGCAGCCATATCCCCAGGGGTCTGCATGCAGCAACAACAAGATGCCTTAATATGTGGAGCTCATTTCATGGATTATTGCTCATGGACAGCCTTTGGGTTTAGGAGATTTGGCCACACGGATTGCGTGGCACTGCGAAGTTTCTATCCCCGCAGGTCCCGGAGATGCAGCTGTAGACCACAAGGAGTCAAGCTCCCAGTGGTCTCCTTCCCAACTCCATCACCAGAAATGTGGAGAATGTAGCGTTAAACAGCCTCTCTGCACCACTGGCTCCCAACAAGGCTCTCCCTGGCTGACAGACTGCAGGACCTGACCTGTCTCCATTATGTTCCTAGCAAACATGAGGGTATTTTCATGCATTTCTTTCATGCACATCAAAGTCAGCCAACGCCAAGCCAAACACAGTCCCACATCACACAGATGTACACATACCTCAATTTGTCTGTAATTAGACTAAAACCGGACCTTGTGACTATCAAAAAATAGGGTTATTTCCTTATTCGGATACACCATTGGTCGTCACACAATTGAGCTGCTTTGCATGAATGCAAATTGGAGTGGTTTGAATCAGCCAGAGAGCTGCAGGGTCATTGTCACTCATTTTCTCTGCTCCCAGGAATACACAGCCTGTGTGTTTGCCCAGTTTTTATCTATTTATCCCTCCTCAGCCTGACGTTTGCTCTCCATCTCTGACTGCAGCAATAGGGTTTCATTTCTGCCTTGTTTACCAACAGGATCACATCTATTTATTGCCAAAATCTCTGTGAAATGCAGGTAGAATGGGAACACCAACAGAAACACACAGGTTAAATTCACTGCAAACAAGTCTCCAAAGTCAAAACTTCCCCAAGTACTTGGTAAGTACCAAACACAGCGATGGCAAATCACTCATGGCTTGCTAATCTTACTCTAAGCTGTTTTTTACCATAATAACAAAGAAAAAGAGAGAGAAAAGAGCTCCACTCACAGCCAGAAGCCACAGGCTATGGAAGCAATCCAGCTTTTTGGAGAGCTGGCAGCTTGCAGGATTCGGGGGCAAAACCAGCCCACTGGCACCCAACTGGAAGATGTCAGATCGGGACCAGCTGCTGCTTCAAAGGAAAACTAACTCATTCCCCCTAAACCTGAATTCCTAAGCTGGGAAGAAAGGCTTAAAGGCCTCGTTTGGTTACGAGAATTCTCGCCCAAATCGGCCAACCGAGCCCCGCGCTGCCGGGAAACGGCTGGGAACGGAGGGAAACTCCTGCCTCTGCGTGCTGGGGGTCGGGGTCTGGTTGTTCACTCACCTTTCATCCCACTCCCTTCCTCCTGGAATGTGTTACGAGCAGAAGGCTGATCTTCTAAATGTTCACTCCCACCACTTCCCGAAGAGGCTACACTGCTTTGTGGAGACAGGGGGGCATGATCGGAAGGGATGCACTGGGGTCCTCTAGCTCGTAAGTCCTCATGAGACATCCATCCATGTCCTAGAGGTTGGTTTGGCACATTCATGGGTGGGGTAAGGGACACAGAGCGTTTCAAAGGGCTGTGGTGTGTCTGGCCTGAGAGAACTGAAAAAAAAATAAAATCAAAGAGGTTATTCCCCCCTCGCGGCCCAGGACGCAGCAGAGTCCCCCGAAAAAGAATTCAATGAGGTTAGAAGATGTGTGGTGGTGGTTGGCCATGGAGCCTGTGGCTACCTGAGCCCTGCACTGAGCTCTCCTTCGCTTTGCCTCCCAGGAAGCAAAGGGGATGGGAGTCCCTGCTAGGAGACACTAGCTGTGTTGGGATGCTGAAGGGAAGGTGTTGTGTGGGTTGAATCTCTAGGGGAAAATAACAATCCAGCAGCTCTGGAGCATGAAAATCCACAGGATGGGGATGTGCTCAGACAGACCCAGGGGAAGCATCTCTCTCTCTCCCTTTGGGTTAGGACTTGGCTTGTGCCCCACAGCACGAGCGTTGCCACATCTGCCAAAGTCATTGCAGAGGTACTTCTCATCCACTGAAATGGCTAAGCCTTGGTGAGTCCTAATAAGATCACAGAATCCCAGAATGGGTTGGGTTGGAAGGACCTTAAAGGTCACCAAGTTCCAACCCTCTGTCACGGGCAGGGACACCTTCCACCAGCCCAGGTTGCTCCAAGCCCCATCCAGCCTGGCCTGGAACATTTCCAGGGGTGGGTCAGCCACGGCTGCTCTGGACAATCTGTGCCAGTACCACACCACCCTCACAGCCAAGAATTCCTTCCCAATATCCCATCTAACACTGCCCTCTATCAGTTTTAAGCCACTCACCCTTGTCCTATCACTCCATACCCTGTCCAAAGTCCCTGTCCAACTCTCTTGGAATCTCTTTAGGTCTGGAAGGGGCTCTAAGGCATCCCTGAAGCCTTTACTTCTCCAGGCTGAAGAATCAGGCACTTAGGTGAGCAGTGAGAACATCACATCTCAGCCACTCAGGTGCCCTTCCAACCATCTGCCTTTTCACCCTCCACAAGAGCTAACACTCAAAGCAGTGGTGAAAATACACCCACGACAAAGAGATGAGGCTGAATCCCCTGCAAAAAGTAATCTTTGGATTTGTTTTTCCTTCCCAGTTGTATATGGGTTTGTATTTCCTGGCTGAAATTTTGATAGCATGGAGTTTAATTTGGTTACTTAAGAAGAGAGTGATGAAGCAAGTCCTGTGATTTGGGGTTATTTCTTGAGAAAGGCTTCACGATGGGTAAGTCTTTACTTGCCTTTCAGTCAAGTACAGAAATATGTCTTATGTAGGTTAAAGTATTAAATAAACCCCAAATCATAGATTTTCTGACACTTTTCGGTAGAAGTGTTGCAACCTGAATAGATTTCTAAAAGCAGTTTTTACTGGATGATCTCTATTTTTCACTGCTCCTCTTCCATAATGTCACATTCATTTTCAGTAGTCTCCTTGAAATTTTAGAGACCTTTTCCTTGGCTCTGTTGGGTAGTAGGGGTAAGACATGGAAGACATATTCCTGTATATAGGAAAAGATCACAGAATCCCAGACTGGTTTGGGTTGGAAGGACCTTAAAGCCCATCTAGTTCCACCTCCTGCCATGAGCAGAGACACCTCCCACTAGCCCAGGCTGCTCCAAGCCCCATCCAGCCTGGCCTAGGACACTTCCATGGACTATCTTTGTTTCCAGTAATGAAAAATATTGTTCTGTTCACTTAACAGAATTAAAATTCCATCATTCACAGTCACTACACTGCTGGTTAAACCATAAATGCAGTTAATAAAATGTAATGTACGCATTTAGGATGTAAACCAGGGGAAATTTCCCTGCTCCAGGGAAATCTGAAGGCAAAGGGATTCAAATGACCTTTCAGCCCATACAAAACAGAAGCAAAAACTTTTCAATTTTTCTTTTCAAATCAAATTTCTAAACTGTACAAAACCTGAGGGAAATTGATGGTTCTTGTGGATTTTCCCGCTAAAGCACCAAAGCCCTAAAGCTCCTTAATCCCCTTTTTTGCATTTGCAGGAGTTCACCAAACCCACTCAGGCTCCTCCACATGTTATTATTTAATAGAAATGAGCCTTGGTGGAAAACCCCCAGCCAGGTGCACTGTGCTGTAAAAGCTAAGCTAGGCTTAATTCCCAGCTCAAGCCTGGGGGAAAACCCACCATCAAAGCCCTCTCTGCTGACCAGGAGTGGGATGAAAATGAGGGAGGAGTGGGGCTGTAAAAGGAGGGGAGAGAGAAACACCAGAGCACATTTGCATTTATTAAGCACCTGTAAAAAGCAGCTGGTGCCACAGGCAGCTGATGGATGAGGCCAAAACCCTGTGGATTTCTGGAATGTCTAAGTAATTCCTATTTCTCAAAGGGTTTTCTTGTACCAGTACATAACACTGACACCTCTCTGTGCAAGGAAGCAAGGGGATGGCTTATGGAGAAGAATCTGTTCTCCTCCCATTAAATAACTATAAAAACATCTTCCAGAGGTCTCATGGCAGAATGGGTGACAATGAGACCCTGAGAATGCTTTCAGAGCAGTGTTATGCTTCCTAAAGTTGTGATGTGATGCATCCTGATGGGGAAATAGATGGGTTTGAGAAGGTATTGGCCAAGCTATTTTAGCTCTTGGCTTTGCAATTGTAGCCCAAAAGCAGCACTGTAGAGAGGCTCTCTAGATGTTGCATCACCCTCCCAGGAGAAAAATATATTTAGCCTAAAAAAAAGTTAAAATGTGGGGGGAATTTAGGGAAAAAAATTGAAAAATTGGTTGAAATGCATCACCAGGGCTGAGCATTGCATCTGCACTGCTCAGAGCCCTTCTGTGCCTACTGCCCCCAGCCGTGGGTGCATGGCTGGGGGATAGAACCAACCCTGAATTTGCTGCAGGAAAAGTTCTGGTTTAGGAAATATTTGTGCCCTTTGGATGAAGGAGAGATGCAGGGGAAGGGGCATGGAGGACTGCAGCTAATTGTCCCCTTTCAGGAGGTGAAGGGCTGCTCTGCTAGTCCTGCTCCAGGGTGTGCACAATAGTGTTCACACCATCCTCTCCCCACCAAAATCCTGCAAACAAGAGGCTATTTTTGGCTGGAATCCAGCCCAGATTCCTTCCTGAGCAGCAATACCCTTGCAAACTGCTGCTCTTCCATCTTAATTTTATGTCCTTTAATTAGAAGCTGGTGTTGGTTGGAAGAGAAATAATGAACTCCACAGGACGGTCAGGGACAATTAGAAACCACCCAGTGCAACAGATAAAAATCAGTTCCACTCCCTTCCCCAAGATAACACAACACTGGATCCAGCAGAACATGTTTTAGTAAGCCAATTTTTTCCTGAGCTATGAGTTAGTTCACACAACTTCCTGAGATGTGGCAGGGATAATCCCTCTGCAAAGGATGCTGTGAGCAGAGAGTCACCTGCTCTTCGAAACCACCTCAGCCACTCTTGGTACCAGACACAGATTCAGGAACTCTCAGAACTGGCCTAACTTTAGGCTCCACTTTCTGGCTGTACCAGACATTGGTGATAAGAGGGTTTCTGGCAAACCCTCTTACCAGTTGAGAACACTATGAACACCTGGCTGACACCTGCCAGGTGTGCACACCCTCTCCCTCTTTTAATCTGTCACCCCTAGGAAGGGGATTAATAAATGTCCATATTTTTTTTAATGCTGCTGCTTGTGGTCACATCCTCAGTTTCTTGAAATAGAGGATGTAGCTAGCGATTTTCAAAGTGTAGTTTAGTGTAGGTCCTGATCTTGCTTTTGCACTTTTTGGATGGTCCAAGATCAACCCAGGGCTGTTCCTGCTAAAATAAATGGTCCACATGGGCTTTAACTCCAGCAGAAGAAAACCAAGTGTGAGTTTATCGCCTTACACACAAGCCTCCTTTCTTTTATTACAAAAATACTCAGATTTACTTAAAAAAGGATATCTAAAATATTCTTCTAGGGCCAGATAAGCTGCCAGGAGGTGGCTGGAGGCACGCCTGCCTTTCTGAGGGCTGTGGTGCTGTGAGCTGGGTGAACAAAGAGCGGAAACCACCGCTCCAGAGGGCAAGCCACGCTGGCACATGGATCCCCTACAGCTCTTAAGTGTGTCCCACTTCTGGTTTAGAAGTGTTTTCCTGCCATTTAGGTGGTGCAAGAGACATCCATCCCCAGGGACCCATCAGTTACTCTGCACAGGCACTGCCTAGTCCAGCTCCTTCCAAACAGATATCCAATGGGATGGGGCTGGAGCAGATCATGGACTTCCCTGGGATAGGCAGGTTTGTTTTGCCTCTGAGCTCTGAGCCATCAGGGTTGTGCTCAGCCCACACCAGACAGTGTTTCCTTGCAAGAAACTTTGCCTGGAGAAGAGGAGGCTCAGGAGAGACCTTATTGCCCTCTACAACTCCCTGAAAGGAGGTTGGAGTCAGGTGAGGGTTGGTCTCTTCTCCCAGGCAACCAGCAGCAGGACAAGAGGGCACAGACTCAAGCTCTGCCAGGGGAGGTTTAGGTTGGATATTAGGAAGAGACTTTTTTTATGGCGAGAGTTATCAGACATTGGAAATGGCTGCCCAGGGAGGTGGTGGGTTCACCATCCCTGGAGGTTTTCAAGATGAGACTGATTGTGGCACTTAGTGCCATGGTCTACTAACCATGGTAGGGTTGGACTTGATGATCTTTGAGGTCTCTTCCAACCAGGTTGATTCTATGATTCTTGTGGCCTCCACGTTGGGGTCAAGCTTGGCTTAATACTCCCAGGTAAAAAAATTAAGAGGACGGAGAAGGAGTGATAGGACAATGCAACTGTCCCAGAGCACACAGCTCCCCAACCCAGACCACACTGCTGCAGGGATGGAGCAGCTGAGAGAATCCCTGTGGGACCACCACCTCCCTGGGCAAATCCAACTTTATCCCAGCCCAACCCCTGGTTGGGCTGGCAGGCACGACAACACACTTATAGGAACTCTGAGGCTGCAAGTGCTCTCTCCCTGTGAAGCCTTGGGGGTTGGATTTTTTTCCCTTTTGAAGTGGCATTGCCTATTTTGGGAAGCAAGGGCTGATTTCAAGAGGGTTTTTGTTCACTCAAGACCATGTGGAACAGCGTCAGACATTTGTGTTGTGGTTTCTCAGGGGTTTGGGCCAATTTTTTCAGCCTGAGAAGGGAAAAGCCACCCATTCCTGTAATTACATCTGAGGAATTGGGCTCTGCAGGCAAACCTTCCTCCACAAGACATGGGACAGCTGACGAGGCACTTACTCTCCCTCTGCCCAACACATCCTTCATTAAACCTGGTGTAAGTGGTGCGAAAGTACTTGACAAGGTGCACATGGGGTGATGTGTTTCCACTGAAAAACAGACACACTGCTAGGTCCAGGGCAGTGTTCAGACCATCTCTGGTCCCCACCAGGTCCCAGTCCAGCACATGGTCCATACAACACATTACAATCCTGAGTTATATCCTTCCTATGGCTGGAGAAAGGAAAAACTGCTGCAAGCTGTGTGCTGAACTCTTTGGGAGACTTTCCTTTGGTTTTAGTCTAAAAGTGGTACTTTTTAGTTGCAAACCTGGTTATGGTGTCTACTCATGGACAACTCACTCCTGGTCTGTAGCTACCTGGAGCAGCACCCTGACCCCAATTTGCTATAGGAATTGGGGATGTTTATAATCCATTGAGGCTGCACAAAGTTCTGTGCAGCTTGGAGGCTTCTCCAAGGAGAGGGAACACTCAGCAGCTCCTGCCTCCCCCACAAAGCAACCCCCAAGTTCAACTCAGTCCTCCCCTCTGCCTCCTCCTTGCTATCCCAGTCACGACGCATCCTCTCCTCCAGGAAAGATCCCCCGTGCTGGCAAGCCAAGCTGCAGGCTTTTCCATCATTTCTGTGCCGAGGACCCTTGGAAACAGCCACTGGTGGGACACAGTGCCCAGTTGGCTCTCAGCCTCCTTCCTGGGCACCTCATTCACCCTCTCCCCATGCTGCCACATACAGCTCCAGCACAGCCAGAGCAGAACCCGATGGAACATTTTTCAGCTCAACATCCTCTAACCATTGGAGCCTTTTCTTTGTGCTTTTTCTTTTGTCTCCTTGTGTTTTGTGGCTGTGACTTTAACTGTGTTTGTAGGTGCTGGAAAAAGCGTGTCCTGGCCTCAGAACCAGGGGCTGATATAAGGCATGAAAGGGTGAAACTGAGGGTCCTAAATGCAAGAAGCCAACGGGTATAAGGAATTGGAAACAGCCACTGGTGGGACACAGTGCCCAGTTGGCTCTCAGCCTCCTTCCTGGGCACCTCATTCACCCTCTCCCCATGCTGCCACATACAGCTCCAGCACAGCCAGAGCAGAACCCGATGGAACATTTTTCAGCTCAACATCCTCTAACCATTGGAGCCTTTTCTTTGTGCTTTTTCTTTTGTCTCCTTGTGTTTTGTGGCTGTGACTTTAACTGTGTTTGTAGGTGCTGGAAAAAGCGTGTCCTGGCCTCAGAACCAGGGGCTGATATAAGGCATGAAAGGGTGAAACTGAGGGTCCTAAATGCAAGAAGTCAAAGGGTATAAGGAGAAGAGTTGTATTAGGAAATAAGTGGTATTAGGAGATTAGTGGTATTAGCCAGTGCATTAGGAAAAAACCAACATATAAGCAGAGTGCTGTCTGGAGCAGAGAAAGAGGAAGAAGCAGAGACTGCAGCAAAGCCTGTCAAGCAAACTTTTTTAAGAGATGACGTTTTTAAACACAGTTTCCTGTTCAAGAAACTGGACAGAGGAACAATAACCCGTTTGTTGCTGCTCTCCCCAAGCAGCACACAGGAGGCCCCATCCAGGCTTAGCAGGGAGGAACCCTCACAGGGGGTTTCACCA
>NW_008651017.1:61053-70984 GCF_000695815.1 Acanthisitta chloris | reverse complement strand
TTGCTGTGCCTGTTATTTACTCGCTGGTGTGGCAGCAGGAGTGGGGCTGTGTCTAAAGATGTGTAAATGCAGCCCTTGGTGGCTTCAGCAATCAGATGGGATGTGTTTCTGGAAGGAAGCCCAGCTCAGCTCAGCAAGGAGCCGGAGCTTGGGAGCTGCTTTCAAGCTCCTTCACAGAATGATGGAATTGCTTGGGTTGGAAGGGACCTTAAAGACCATCTAGTCCAACTCCCTGCCATGAGCAGGGACACTTTCCACTAGCCCGGGTTGCTCCAAGCCCCATCCAACCTGGCCTTGAACACTTCCAGGGATGAAGCAGCCACAGCTTCTCTGGGCAACCTGTGCCAGTGCCTCACCACCCTCACAGGAAAAGATTTCTTCCTAATACCTAACCTAAATATCCTTCTTTCAATTGGTGCCCATTATTCTGTGTCCTATCACTACAGTTCCTGACGTTTTTCTCCTCCCTTGTCTCTTTTTATCCACTATCACTCACTCCAAAAAGCCACTGATTCCTCCCCTCTTGTAGGCACCATGGCCTGGATCTCACAAGACAAATTCCTCAGTGTTTGAGCCTTATCAGCTTCCCCTGGCCTCCAGCTCTCAAGGGCTTGCACACCCTGTCCAGAGCACCCTCCATCTGGGCTGATGATGTCTTATTCCTTCTCCTCTATCTTTTTCTTCCAAGAGCATAAAATCTGAGCAGTTCCAGGAGAGAAGAAAAACCTGTTGAGTCTCTGATGCCACAGAGGGGCAAATGCAGGATCCAGCTTCCCACATGAGAAGATGCAAAAGATGGTGCCCAGCAGGGACAGTACATACCAGGGGGAATGGCTTCCCACTGCCAGAGGACAGGGATAGATGGATATTGGGAAGAAATTCCTGACATGAGGGTGCTGAGGCACTGGCACAGGTTGCCCAGAGCAGCTGTGGCTGCTCCATCCCTGGAAGTGTTCCAGGCCAGGCTGAATGGGGCTTGGAGCAACCTGGGCTGGTGGAAGGTGTCCCTGCCCCTGGCAGGGGGTTGGAATGAGTTGGTCTTTAAGGTCCTTCCAACCCAAACCAGTTTGGGATTCAGTAATTCCATGACTCCCAATCCCTGAGCCCTGCAATGCCTTCAACAGTCCCAGGCAGCAACGGGACAGCCACGGCTGCTATCCTAAAACATGTATTAATTCTTTCCCATTGCTTCTCCAAATTAACTCAGCTCAGCTTCCCACCTCCTCGACATACCGACAGCAGATGCATCCTAAAAATCTGCCTTCATCATCCTCCAAAACATTCCTGATTGCTCAGATATTGCCTCGCATTCGAGTTATGACACAGATCCCTGTGCCAGCTAACACGAGACTGCATTGCTCAGCAAACAGGAGGGACTATGGTTACAGGAAAATACCAAATGCAGAACAACCAGCCCCGAATAACATTGCTTAAGGAATGGGAACAACAAACTTGAGGGGAAAATAAAGTAAAATTTAAAAAAATCAGCTTCAAGGCTGCCAAAACAGAGCCATTGATTACAGCACATTTGATCCATTTGCATGCAGAGAGCTTTGCTTTGGAGCCGAGATGGAAACAGTCTTAATATAGCTGGAGAGAAAATATCCTCCTTGCACTCTCCTAACTGCACTTTGATAGGAAGCAGCCACGGAGCAGATGGTGCCTATATATAATCACCAGACCTATTATCCCAGCCTCTTTTAGTAATTTGAAGGATGTGATAACCACAAGGAGAGCAGCAAATATTCCCCCTCCCTCCCTCCCTTCCCCCTGCTAAGAAAAATATCCAAAAAAAAAATAAGGAGGAGGAGGCTATAATTATGGGAACGATTAAAAGAATTTCCAAATGAAGTAAATAACTATTTTGTGCTCCTTTAAACCAGAAGTCAAAAGTTAATTAAACAGCAGCGTGTTATTGAGTCAGGAGAACACAGCGAGTCCCAGTGCAGTGGGGAAGGAGACTGGAGTAGCTCTGAATGAATCCAAACTGCAGCACTCCCATCTCTCTTCCATGCCCTCCTGCCACTTCTCTGCAGCTGCTGTGTGATGCTGGGGGAAGAAGAGCTCATCTCTCCCCATTCCTTTGCTTGCCAAAGCCTGGATTTGCATGGATGCACAGGATGAGCGATGGGAAAGGGATTCTCTCCAAGGGTTTCTCGCCCCACCGAGACGCTTAGGAAAACATCACCACTGTCATTCTCAAGATGTAGTGAGGGAATCCTGGGGAAAGGTGGTGTTGGGAAGCTGTTGTGGAGGAGCAGAAAGGATTTTAGGGGGGTTCCATGCTTCTGTGTGGAGGAGCAGAAAGGATTTTAGGGGAGTTCCAGCATGGAATCTTCCTCCCCTTCTGCAGCTGCCTCCTGGGCACCCCAAAGAGTCTGCTGGCAACCAGGAGCCCAGGGATGAGTTGGTGAGAGCAAGCCCTAGCTGGAAGCAGCTGGAGGAATTACTCATCAGGCACTTCACAGACATAAGTTAATAGTGGAGGTGCTGAGGAGCAACCCTGGCTCCCAGACAGAGCCCCTGCCCCATGCTGCTCTGGTGGTGATCCAAACTGCAGAGAGGAACCCACAGGTGCTCACTGGAAGATGGGAAAAGCCAAGCTTCCCTTGGTAGAGCATCAAGTTCCTGTGCAATGAGTAACCACAGCTTGCTGTCTGTATCCAACAGGCACCAGTGTGGCTGCTAAAATACACCTGGGCCTGGGAGGGTCCATCCATCAACATGACCTCCTGGTCAATGGACATGGGAGGCTGTCGAAGGGTCTGAGAGTTATTGGGATGTCTGACTTTGCTCCACACCCCAGTGAGCATCAATCAGCTGTGCCAGTGGCTTCTGTGCCACTTCCAGGTCAGAAGCACAATTCATTGGTGACAGGAATCCCAAGGACCATGGGATACACACAAAACCATCACTTCTGCTTCTCAGCATCCATCCCCAAGATCCCCAGGCTGCTGGAAGGAAAGTGGAGGTGGGGTCAGAGCCACAAGCTTCAGTCTTCCCCCACCCCAACCTGCAGTTCAAGGATGGTGTCCTACACCCTGTCAATGGACAAGCAACACACCAACAGCAAAACCAGGGCAGGCAGTCCCTGCCCTGAGGGCCTGTGGTCAGTGAATGCACCAGGACTTTACCAGCTGAGAGGATGGGAACATCCCTGGGTGCTGCTGGAAGAGAGGTTCCCAAATTGGGTGGCCTCATTCCTGCCAGGAAACTGCAGAGCCATTGCTACATGACATTGGGAGCAGTGCTCTGTAAGATGTGTGAGTACATACAAGGATCAAACCTTATATATCAGGTTTGGAGGAAGGAAAGGTGCGATCCCACAGGATGCATGTGTTATGTGCCCTCTTTGGGGACAGCCACATGACACCTGCTGGCACCCAGTGCTCCCTCTCCTCCTCACCAGCCGCACAGACCATCACCTTCACAGCTTCCCTAACACAGGGCTGACTGCAGGGCTATGGCAGCTCAGAGCACACGGATTATTTTAGTGCCTGGAAGCATCATCTGGTGCTATGAGGGCTGGTTTAGGAGCATTCACATGGGTCTGTACCTACCAGGTGCCATCCACACATGCTTATGTGCCACTCCTGGTATCACCTGGTGCAAGTCCCTGCTGAGACTCAGAGTCATCTGCATCCCCCAGAGCCACTCGTATTCCCCCTGAGCCATCCACATCCTCCCAGAGCCAACAGTTGCTGGCAAGAAACTTCTGCCCCACAGCTGCATGGCTGAGGCATCCCTATAAGCAACACTACCTGTGAACAGCAAGTCCCAGATGAATGGGAACAGGAGAATCACTGTCCCAGATGTCCTGAGCCAAGTGTTCATCAAGGTTTGATGGGTTACTCCATGTCACCCTGCATACCCCATCTTTTTTTTCCCTTCCAGTGCAGAGTATGATGCTTGGGAAGGTGACAGAAGGCTGATTAGCTATGACACCAGTCTAGGACCCCCATGGAGATGACTGAAGGTGGGACCTCAGCATCACGTTGACCTTTGTCAGTCAACCAAAGACACAGTGAGAAGAGACCGTTTGGGAGCAAAGAGGTGAAGGGAATGTGGCTAAACAGGCTCAAAGGAGGAGCCAAGCAGGCTGGGACAGCTAAACTGAAGTTCCAAGGTTAAAACAGGTTCTGACAGTTGCTCAGGTACAAGAGTCCATCAAGACACTTCCATACACTGGGTCAGGAAACACTGAACACAGCAACATGGATGCTGACAGGTGACAGACCAGAAGGTTAAGCGTCTTCACCTTGAGCCTTTGCAAGCAAGTGCACAGCAGAGATCACAGAAATACTTCAGCTGGAAGATCAAACCCAACTGCTCCCCCAGCACGGCCAAGGCCACCACTAACCATGTCCTCAAGTGCCACATCCACAATGGCTTTTCAATCCCTCATCACAGCAACATGGATGCTGACAGGTGACAGACCAGAAGGTTAAGCGTCTTCACCTTGAGCCTTTGCAAGCAAGTGCACAGCAGAGATCACAGAAATACTTCAGCTGGAAGATCAAACCCAACTGCTCCCCCAGCACGGCCAAGGCCACCACTAACCATGTCCTCAAGTGCCACATCCACAATGGCTTTTCAATCCCTCATGGGATGGTGACTCTACCCCTGGGTGACTGTGGCTGACAGGTGACAGACCAGAAGGTTAAGCGTCTTCACCTTGAGCCTTTGCAAGCAAGTGCACAGCAGAGATCACAGAAATACTTCAGCTGGAAGATCAAACCCAACTGCTCCCCCAGCACGGCCAAGGCCACCACTAACCATGTCCTCAAGTGCCACATCCACAATGGCTTTTCAATCCCTCATGGGATGGTGACTCTACCCCTGCCCTGGGTGACTGTGCCAAGGCTGGACAGCCATTTTTGTGAAGAAGCTGTTCCTAACATCCAAACCTAAACCTTCCCTGGCACAGCTTGAGGCTGTTTCCTCTTGTCCTGTCACTTGTTACTTGGACTGTACCAAGGGGCTGCCCTGATCTCTTCCATTTAGAGAAACTAACTTTCCCAGCCCATATCTTGCTGCTGCACTCCCAGATCCCACACACCTGGGAGGGGGGAGAAGTCTCCCCCCCTGCACTCAACCAGCCAGCAATCACCCTGGGGGCTACTGTGTTCCCAGGGTGGGATGGCTCACCAGGACACCCTGCTTGGACAGCAGGTCTGGGCAGTGTGAGAGCTGGGCTGACAGTGGGATAAGCACATGTAGCTAGCTGGACCATCAACTAAAACCACTCTGGCCAGCACACCAGCTCATGGAAAATGGGCACAGCTTGCTCTATTTTGAGTTTGAACACCCTGCTAACCAGAACATGAGGGACACAGCAAATGGAGCAGCCTGCGCAGGAGGAAGAAATGTTGGCTACAAAACACTCAAGAGCAGTAGCAGATTTTCCCCAGCATTGCTGACACCCCAAAAGGCCATTGCTCTTGTTGTCCACCACCACTTCCATCTCCACAGCTTGATGGCTTCCAAGCTGAGAGCAGGTGACCATTCATCTCCTCACTGTCTGAGTCTGCAGAGCTGTGGACTGTCTCTCCCAGGGACCAAGTTCTTTGAACTTATAAAGGGGCCAGGACAGCCGTGGACTGTCTCTCCCAGGGACCAAGTTCTTTGAACTTATAAAGGGGCCAGGAAAATTCTATCTGCTGTTCAGAGCTGCAGTAGATTACACTTGGACTCGATGATCTTAAAGGTCTTTTCCAACCTAAGTGATTCCATGATTCTTTGTTGTTCTCACAGTCCTGTTTGCTGCTGTATTTATGTGCATGGGTTTGAGAAAACAACCCTGCTCACACCTGATCTTCTTGTACAATAATTTTAAGCTACTGAATAAGCAAGATTTTGTAGCACTGGGGCCCTGGCAAAGTGGGTGACTCCTGGAAGTGTTCTCTGATGGTTATGTGTGACACTAGAGGGCATGAGCAAGACAACAAATGCCCCTGTCTGCCACCACTGAGAAGCTCAAGTGTTTATTACAAGGCCAAATGAGCTTTTCTCAGTCTATCAGTACAAGAGAAGAAAAGCAGACATGAGAGGTATCTCCACCTGGCAGGATGAGTGCCCAGGTTGCTCCAAGCCCTGTCCAACCTGGCCTGGAACATTTCCAGGGATGGGGCAACCACAGTTTCTATGGGCAACCTGTGTCAGTGCCTCAGCACCCTCACAGTGAGGAATTTCTTCCCCATATCCCATCTAACCCTGCTCTCTGGCAGTGTGAACCTGGGCTGGGGTGCATGGAAGGAAGAACCCTGATTCACCCCTTTTCTTCAGCTCTAGGACAAAATATTTTTCATTTTCAGGACGAGGAGGCTGTATAGGTGAGTATTTCTCCTGCACTGCCCTTCTCTCTCTCCTTCTCTCCTTGTAGACAAACACCACCAGTTTTCTGGCAGAGATTCCCATGGGAAGGGTGTAGCAGGTCTGAGCACTCAGCACCTTTCCCCTGTGTGCAGAGGAATGGTGGCTGCAGACTGTCAAACAGCTTTGCTGGTCCAAGGACCCCTCTGTTCCCTCCCAGGGGCATCCAGGCAGTACAGTGACACTGAGACACCAAAAAGTTTACAACAGCTCTCCTGTATGAACACAGTCCCAATGCCTGGGACTCCTGCTCTGCAGGATATTCCCTAGCAAGGTCTCTGAGTGTATCTATCCACCAATGACTTATGACTTTATGGTCCAAATGAGACTAATGTACCTACACTCCCCTACTCAGTGTATCCAACAGCAGACCCTCTGCCTATGAGATTCTGTTCTGGGAGGGTGGAAAACACAAGGCTAAGCTACACTGTGCTTCCATCTGACAATCAAATCCTGTCATGTCAACAGATCATACTCAGGTAGAACCAGTTACACAGGGGAAAGGAAGGAGCTGGAGCTCCCATGCAAGAAGCTGTTGGCAGCTATGAAAGTGAGCTGCTTTCGTCTGTCCTTTTGGAGTTTCCAGGCCCTGTGTCCACTGGAAAGGCATTGTGCAATCCTGGTGTATTGCAACCACTGCCTGACCCAGCCGCAGAGCTGGGACTCCAGGATTCACCCCAGCCCACTGCTGGGAGCAGCTCTGGCCTTCTGCCCACCTGCACTCCTGAGCCCACACCAGGGCTTCCTTTATTCCTGCCATGCTAAAGCTTGGTTTAAAGTTGCAGCTTCAGCTCTACAGGACAAGTTGAGAAAGCAGTGGTGGTGATGCAGAATCATGGAATGGTTTGGATTGGAAAGGACCTTAAGGACCATCTTGTTCCAACCCTCCTGCCATGGGCAGGGACACCTTCCACCAGTCCCATCCAACCTGGCCTTGAACACTTCCAGGGATGGGACAGCCACAACTCCACTGGGCAAACTTCCATCATTTCGGGTGAGTCCATATCCTCAGATCACTCCAGACTCAAACTCATCATTTAGGATGCTGGTCCCACTCCTGGATCACCATCACTGTTGTAAATCCAGAGTGATTCCTTCAGAGCACTCCAGACTTGCCCTGCAAAGGCTGGAGGGTTGCAGCAACATTTCCTAAAGCCTTGGCTAACCTCTGCCAGTGCCATTAGGAGAGAGCTGGAGATGAACCAACCCTGAACCAATCTCAAAGTCTGGGTATAGGCTGAGTCAAAGTCAAGGACAGCACAAAGCAAACTGTCACATGAGCTTCAGCCACTCATATTTAGACCCTGTGCCACAGTAGTGTTACACCTTTGGCACCAGGAACAGGGGATGGCTCAAGGAAGTCTGTGCCCTGCAGGATGTTGCTGGATTAAGCCCCTGCCCAACTAAACACCTCCAAGTAAGATGGATAATTTAAGAACAATAACAAAACTAAAACCTAAACAAACAGTAAGGGTCTGGAGGGCTTTGCTTTGGAATAAAAGGTTAATAGATGTATTGATTGAGTCAAGGGGTTGGGACAAAGGCTGACAGCCGTGTTTATTTTTTAGCATCTATCTGTGGACTTACTGTGCTTGTGTCCGAGCAAATATTGCGTTAAGGAAGTTTATGAACCAACACATCAAGTGTGGTTGGGTCACCTCCAGCTCAGCCCATGAGTTGTCTGGACATGCTGCCACCAAAATACGTTAGCAGGAGTTACAACAGCTCAACACACAGCACTAAACTATCACTAGCAGGGGATGGGGCAGCAAAGAAAGGGGCAGAGATGGAGGAGGGACACACTTTTCAGGCAAAAGACCAGGTGAAGTGTAGGGCTGTTCACAGATGCACACACCTAATTCTGGAAGAATTTAGGAAAACCTCAGCAGTGCAGCAGCTTGGTCACTGATGAGTAATTCAGCTGTTGCCTTGGTTTTGGTGCCTTGTGACAATACCTGGGGACCTCACTGGGCAAGAGGTGGGACACTGCTTCTGCTAAGAGCTAAGTCTGAGCAGAAAAAGGCTCAAAGAAACACCAAGGGGTTTTTGGAAAGAGCCCCTCAAGATCTAACACATCTTGCAGAGCTCCAGCCACTGTCAATGATTAACCTGTAGCACCCACCAGAATTCCCTGCTTTCAGATCCTGAGCGAGGAAGCAGATCCTTTCTGAAGCCACCTCTTCCCACTGCCTCCCTGGTGTGCAAAGCCTCTGAAGCAGCAGGCATGCAAAAACCACATGGAAACCCCCTCAAATAAATAATCCCTGGAGAGGTTTAACAGACCAACTGCAAATATATTCATAGTTCTTCTCACTCTGTCTCCTTGTTAATCCTTTCCCTTGCAGCTTGGTCACCCTGAAACAGCTCCACAGTGCAGGGACCTGGTTCTGGGAGAAGCTGAACATCACACAATCCCATGGCAACAGGAGCTGGGGCTTCACAAACAGGGGATGGGATAGGCATGATGGAGAATCCATGGAAAATCTGAGCCCCTTCTGCTAAATCCCTATGTGCCTGCAAGGATGGACACTGGAGAGGCAGGAACCAGGGTGCTACAGCAATACACCCAAAGCTGCATTTCGTATCGTGGTGGATTTGAAACACCAATTAAAAAAAGTGCTTATTAGAGGAGAGGGAAAAGCCCAGAAGCCTTAAGTGACCATTTTAAAGCTTTCAGCTATTTAATTGTGGCTTTCCACAGGCTGATGGAGAAGCCAGTGCCCTCACCGCAAGAAGCCTCTCCCCAAAGTGCTCTCTGCATCCCTGATACCTAGGGAGATGCCTACAGAGCATCTTGGTGAGGCCTTCTGAACCTCCCAAAGGGAAGGAGGACATCCAGCCCTGCAGGTGAGATGGTGGCAGTCACCCCAGGTGACAGGAGGGCAGGTGTAACAGCTCTCTACAGAGGGAGTGGGTAGACAGAGGAGCTCCTGAGCTCTGCTGAGAAGATGCTTTGCTCCTCTCTCCTCAGGATGCTTCACAGATATCAACAGCTGCTTTAAAAACCAGTTACAGCTGCACTACATCTTCACACCAAACCTGGGATAAATCTCCCACCAAGGTGCTCTGCAGCATCGCCAAGTGTCCAAGCCATCCACCACAACCTGGCAAGGTCTCCACAGTGGAAGAGCTACCCAATTCTCCTGGAAAACACTGGAGACTGTCCATCTAAACTCCTCAATCACCACCAGCTTCACACCTTTAAGCACTGCAGACACAAGGGAGTATTTCCAGATACCCTGAAGATGACGGATTTCAGCCCTGCTTCCAAACAACACCTACACTCAGTGCCCCGATCCCATTTCCTCCCAGTAAGACCTCAGCACATTTTTGGATTTGCCTCAAGTCCCTCAGCTCACTTTTGGACATGAAGCATCAGCTTCCCACTTGCTTTAGAACGTCCTGAAACATGAACTGTAAACCTACATGGAACTACATGAAATCCAAGGGGCTCCTTCAATGACACAGATATTTTGCTCTTACAGCTTGGCTGGTTTTCCCTCCTCTCCAGCTACCAACTCTTTAAAATCCCACAGGACTAGAGGCAAAAAAACAACAA
>NW_008651017.1:58538-61012 GCF_000695815.1 Acanthisitta chloris | reverse complement strand
AAAAGAAAAAAAAAAGGAGTTTTCTATGGCCCAGATGAACATCCATGGCCCAGATGAAGACAGCCCCTTTGCTAACCACGGCAAAGCAGCATTTCTACTGGGATGGGAGGAGCATCCCTGGAGCTTCCCGTGGGTACTTACTGGTGCTTGTGCTAGTGCCGATGGTGTTGATGGTGGTGGGGACGGAGGAGGAGGAGTAGAGGGGCAGATGGCCGTTCTCACACGCCAGGTTTTTGTCCTGCCAGCTGGAAGCACTGACACTTATTCCCGAGTCTCGAGAGTTTTGCCATCCGTTGAGTTTGTCGTCGGAGTTTTGTCTTTGGTGATAGTAGTGCGTCTGCCCGTAGTCCACCGAGTCCGAGCGGCCCCGGCCCTGCCCGCCGAAGCCACCTGAGGTGCGGTCCTCCAGGTGGTTGAGCCACATGGCCAGGGCACTCCTGTCCTCCAGGGAGGTGGCAGGGTGTATCAAGGCGTAGGACAGCAGCTGCCTGCTCTCCTCAATGTGTTGGTTGTGTTCGATCGAGTGCGCCAGGATTTTAGGCAAGAGTTTCATGTATTCGACTTTCGCCTCGATGTTGCCAGGCTTCAGTAAAGGCAGGTGGGTGAGCAAGAGGGAAATCACTTTATCCTTGGATTCCTGTTGCCATTGGTTAATGATTCCTGTTGAAGGAATAAGGGAAACAAAAGAAGAGAATTGAGAAATTGGCAAACAGCTAATAAAGAAATAAACAGAGCCTAGCAGGGTAAATATGACATGCCAAAGGGGTGTCTGCATGTGGCACACAAGGGAGATTCAGTTTAGATGTTAGGAGTAATTTTTTCACTGTCAGGGTGTTCAGGCACTGGAATAGATTTCCCAGGGAGGTGGTGGAGTTACCACTCCTGGAGGTGTTTAAGAGGTGTCTGGATCTGGCACTGGAGGATATGGTATATGGGTTACAGCAGTGACAGGTTAACAGTTGGACTTGATGATCTTAGAGGTCTCCTCCAACTTTGATGATTCTATGATTCTATGTGTGGTGTCACTGTGTGATCATCTCCCAGGCAGGAGGGTCACCACCCTCTGAAAACCATGCATGTGGTTTAGGTGTGCCCAACTGGTTGCCAAAAGTTACCAGATGCTCCTGAAAATCAGTAAAAAAAGCCAAACTACACCCAAAACTATGGCCACGCAGCTCCACTGCTGTTGTCCTAATGTTAATGACAGACATAACTTGGCCCAAATGTTTTGTATGGTGGCAGGTTACATAAAATACTACACAAAAGCACCTTGTAGATAAACCTAGCCTATTAAAAGAACTTGTTGGAGAATGAGAAAGGTCAAGATTCAAATGAGCTAACACAGGAAAGAGCCATTAAGGGTGAAGGGAAGAAGCATCCCAGCAGGAAAGGAATCACCCAACCAGGGTGTTGGTCCATCCACCAGCCCCAAAGGAACAGAGGAAAGGGCTCAGCTGAAGCAGCCCCAGAGCTATTAGCCCTGTTAGCTCACAGCAGACAGGAGAGGTTTTAGAAGACCAGGAAAAAAAACAAACACAGAGTTTAGCTTTAAAAATATGCAGAAGGAAAAGTCAGAGAATTACAAACTGGTCACTTAACTCGAACTCCTGGAAAACTGATGGGACAAATAATGAAACAACCTATTTGTAAGCACTTAGAAGATAACAAGATGATAAGTGAGTGCCGACACCCATTTGTCAAGAACAATTTAATTTCCTCCTGCGACAGAGTAACTGAGCTGTGAATAGCTGAGGAACAGCCAGTGCTGTAGATCTTGATACTCATTAGGTGCTGCTGCACATGGCTCCCTCAGCAGCACACCAGAGAGACACACTCGGGCGTAACTGCTCTAATGTGGGCACACAACTCATCCCAAACCATATGGATGGAGTCAGTGGTGGTGATTCACTGCCAGACTGGGAGGGTGTGCTGGGCGAGGAGACCTGTCCCGGCCCCAATGCTACCCAACACGTCATCAGTGAGACAGGTGATGTGATAAATGTGTTCAGAGTGCTGGTATCACCCTAGGGGAAGTAAAAACACTGCAGACAACTGGATTTGAAGTCAATGTTGAGGATCCGAGGGAATGAAGCTGTATCAGGGGAGGTTTAGGTTGGATATTAGAAAAGGCTCTTCCCCCAGAGAGTGTCTGGGCACTGGAACAGCTCCCCAGGGCAGTGGTCACAGCCCCAAGCCTGGCAGAGCTCAAGAAGAGTTTGGACAAGGCTCTCAGGCACATGGCACTGCACAGGACAAGCCCAACAATCCCACCACATGCCTGAGAGCCTTGTCCAAACTCCCCTTGAGCTCTGGCATGTTTGGTGCCATGACCACTTCCCTGGGTTCAGGTTTGCTCTCGGGAAGACCCAGGAGTTGGACTTGATGACCCTTGGTGGGTCCCTTCAACTCAGGATATTCCATGAATCTATGATTCTGTACAACCCACGCTGCCAGGCAGCAGCTAACCCAACCTG
>NW_008651017.1:57125-58517 GCF_000695815.1 Acanthisitta chloris | reverse complement strand
GGCGGGAGCCGCACTCACCTCTCCAGCTCCACCTCCCCAGTTCCAAGGCATGCAACCATTTTAATAGAAAGCCACTAGATGGCTTGCTGGAAACACTGGCAGCTCTCACTGGAACTTTCTGCAGTGGTATTTACTTCTCCACAGACCTCCCCCTCCTCCAGAGCCTGGGCCATCCTGTGCTGCTGTGCCCGGAGGTGCAGGGGACACAACGTGGCACAGCTTTGGTAGAGAGGGAACTGCTTTATTGCAGCAGAAGTGACTTTTGGTACTCTGGGTGTGCTCCTGTGGGAATGCTGTGAGGTTGTTTAGGTGCTAAAAAATGGGATTTGGAAAAGCAACACTCAACTAAGTGAAGCTGTAGAAGATACATGAGCGTAGTGGGACTCGAGGTCCACCAGAGCATCTCCGTATTTTCCATATGCAGATGTCACTGCTACAGGCAAAGTTTCCTGCTGGGATTAATCTGATTTATTTGTTCCCTCTCTCTCAGCCAGCTGCCTGGTGGCTGGAAAATGTGTCTTATTTCCTCCCATCCTCCTGCAGAGAGGGATGTCACCCACCCCCTTATCTCCCTGGCATTTATCATCGCTGTTGGGGCAGTTTAGCAGCACATCCAGGCTGGCACAGCCAAACCCCATTCCAGCACCCTCTGGGATTTTGTAGCAGCTTGGATAAACAGAGAAATCAAAGATCATTAAAACAGGACTGCAATGCACTGCTCAAAGGAGCTGCTGCCACTTGTAGATAGGAACCAGATAGCAAAATACACGCAGAAAAAGCAAACTGGGTGCAGGGGAGGAGGAAGAGGATGGGGGAGGCAGGTGGCCATGGCTGGACTCCTCTTCCTTGTATGGGAGAGCTGAGTGTCAAGGTCACCACTGGAGAAACACAGGATGGTGCAAAAACTGCTTCTTGAGAACCTCCAAAAGATCTAGGGGTTGAAGCCACAGCCCCAAAAGATGGAGCACTGACTCAAAAATTGGCAAGAGGACAGGTGCCTTTCCCTGCCCCAGCCCAGGCAGGAGCTGCTCTGCTTCTCAGCCAGCAGCAGGATGTGCACAATTAAACAAAAATGGGAAATAATTAGATCTGAAAGAGGTTTGGCTCTCTCTGAGATGGGGCGGAAGGTCAGGCTTAATCCTATCTGCCAGAAAACAGAGGGATCTGGAGAGGGCAGCGCAGGCAAGAGGACAGGTGCCTTTCCCTGCCCCAGCCCAGGCAGGAGCTGCTCTGCTTCTCAGCCAGCAGCAGGATGTGCACAATTAAACAAAAATGGGAAATAATTAGATCTGAAAGAGGTTTGGCTCTCTCTGAGATGGGGCGGAAGGTCAGGCTTAATCCTATCTGCCAGAAAACAGAGGGATCTGGAGAGGGCAGCGCAGGAAAGCTGGA
>NW_008651017.1:52817-57095 GCF_000695815.1 Acanthisitta chloris | reverse complement strand
TGACACCCCAAAGCCCCTCTCCACTCTCTCCCCAAACACAGGAGCCCCTGTTTCAGCTCCCTACCTGCCCCTACACACTCCTGGATATCTCACCCTTGAATGCCAGGACAAGCACTCCAGGTCAGCTGTGATTAGGATGTGTCCTGGTTTTGGGGTCCCATATCCGAGTCCCGAGCAGGTGTATGGGGTCACAGGCACTAATCATATTACAGCCTCCTTAGCTCTCCTGGGTGCTGTTTCATGGATGCCTGGTGCTTCCCATCACAAGGCTTTTGTTCTGTGGGATGGCACAACTACAGGCAATTTGAGCACAGAGCAAGTCCCAAAGTTACAATCCCCCTCTTGCTGCCTTGAAACCCCCCAAAATCCCTGTCCTGCCACTGCACCAACATCTCCTTTTGGAGATGAGCTAACAACAGACCAGGAGCACCCTAAGGACCCAGCTCCCAGCCCAGCCCTGCACTGGGAAGGGATGGGAGCTGCTGGTGCTGCCAAAGCAAAAAATTCCAGTTTTTACTATGGGACATTTTCTTGCGTGAGAAGCTGAATGAACTTGGGATGTGAATCCACCTTCTAACACAGGATTACTTAACCAACAGGATTTTGCTGCTAGACAGCCCAGCTGATGCATGTGCAGAGTGCCCGTGGATAAATCCAGCTCCAAATATAGCCAAGTCCTGCTTCCAAGGCTGAAACCTGTGCTCGTGCTATGAATAGGATCAACACTATCCCCAAAACTGGGGCTTTCTGGCAGGAGAAAGGGGTGATGTTTGTCAATTTATTAAACTCTCATGAGATTTCTCTGTCACAAATCTGCTTAATCACTGCTGGATCCCTGCAAACTTAATTGTGTCCATGTCCAGTGGTGATGGATCCACATCTAACGCCGCACTGTGTGAGGGACCTTCCTGCCCTTACTCTGATCCTGTCTCCTGAGGGATCATTGGGTTATTTCAGCCACCAGTGAGGCACATGGCTATGATGTACTGGGAACAGTCCCAGTTTTCCAAAGGTAAAGCCAGCCTGGATGGACAAAGGCAGGGATACACACAGTCCCTGCACACCAACGTGGACAGCACTCCGGTGCCTCCATTTAGAAACCCTGAGGTACCAAACTGCATGACACTGCAGTATATATTGCAAACACTCCACCTCGACCCAAGGATTCCAGTCTGAAAACACCAACCCTTGCCCAGAGGGATTGGCCAAGAGGAGCTATCAGGGCAGGCACACAAATGTGTTCCCAGGTGACATGTCCCCAGGGAACAATGATAATGCTGATAACACTCAAGCACTTAAGAAACCCCCAAAATCAACCCTATCCAAGAGAGCCATTGATTTTTGAAAGCAGAAACCAGGTTCTTCTCTTGTTATATATGATTTACTGCATTGCACAGAAGATCATCACAGGTGAAGTGTCCCGAGGAGGCCACAGGGCTGGAGCACCTCTGCTCTGGAGCCAGGCTGGGAGAGCTGGGGGTGTTCACCCTGGAGAAGAGAAGGCTCCTGGGAGACCTTAGAGCCCCTTCCAGACCTAAAGAGGTTCTAAGAGAGCTGGAGAGAGACTTTGGGCAGGGTATGGAGTAATAGGACAAGGAGGAATGGCTTCAAACTGATAGAGGGCAGGGTTAGATGGGATATTGGGAAGGAATTCTTGGCTGTGAGGGTGCTGAGGCTCTGGCACAGGCTGCCCAGAGCAGCTGTGGCTGCTCCATCCCTGGAAGTGTTCCAGGCCAGGTTGGATGGGGCTTGGAGCAACCTGGGCTGGTGGAAGGTGTCCCTGCCCATGGCAGGGGCTGGAACCTGATGTCCTTTAAGGTCCTTCCAACCCAAACCATTCCGAGATTCTATGCATCTGCTGAGTGGGCTGATGACAAAGAGGGTGAGATGAATGTGCAATTTATAAGCTAGTCAACAGCTTACTCTGATTTACAAGGACAGCAACTAAAAATTGAAAGTTTTAGGTGGCCAAGGATTTTCAATTGAGAAAGTGTATGTTCACATAGCAGGCTTGGCATCACTGCTCCAGCATGGTAAGTCAGTGTATTTAAGGGCTCCTGTTGTCAGCAAATTGCTCTTAAATTACAGTTCTATTATGCTCTTGTTTTCAGTCCAACAAAGTTTTCCATAAAAAGTTCTCAAAAGCCCATTCAGATAATTTGTCCAAGCAAGAAATGACCAAGAGACAGAATCACTGAATCGTTAAGGTTGGAAAAGACCTCTAAGATCATCGAGTCCAACCATTAACCAGATGTTCACATCTGAAGGACATTCACCAAACAGAGCAGGGCTGAACAGAACAGCACTCAGAGGTATTGGGGGAGAGAAACAGGAGCTTGGACTAAAAATTTAGGCTGGAATCCCTGATCTTGCAAAGTAACTTGATGTAGCATGGAGGGAGGAGCTCCTGGATGGCAACCAAACTGTTCAAGGGGTGGATGACACCAAGGTTTTTGTGCCTTGGCTGGCTAACAGCAAAAGAGAAATCCAATCTGTGCTTAGGCAGCTTTGCAACTGTTTCAAGTGAGCATAAAATCGTGGCCACAGAGCAAGTGATGGCTATTTCTGGGTCTGCAGGAAGGTTTTGCAGGAGGCTTCCTCAGCAGCTCTCAGAAGAGGTTCCCATTGTTCACCATTTCCTGGATTATCGATGGGCAGAGCTTTGTGGAGGCACCCACTGTTTTTGTCAGAGGCAGAAAAATCAGCACCTGAACTCCTCCAGCTACATAAAAAACCAGCAGCACATCACTCCTCACCAGCTTCTCCACATATCCATGGGACATGCTGCACTTCCAGCAAAATCGCTCAAATCCACAGTAACCAAGGTCAGTAACAGTCACTTCCAGTACCTCACACCTACTGCAGATCCCTGGGTGTCTTCACCAGGGCAAAAGAGGTCAAGAATCCTGACCCTGCACATGAACTCAGCTCAACAACCTCTGCTTGGCCACAGTGTCATCTCCCAACGCATGACCACCAAGAGACAAACCCTAACCCTATGCCTATCAGCTATTTGTTTCAGTGTCTCCCAAGCACTTCAGTTTGCCTTCATTTCCAGTTGAATTTATCTGGTTTAAGCTTGAATTTATCTGGCTTCAGACTGAAATAGATGATCTTTAAGGTCCCTTCCAACCCAAACCATTCGGTGGTTCTGTGAGTGGGGTGGAGAGGCCCTAACCCACCTCACACAGAGATGTTTGCTGTGAAGGTAAAGCAGAAGAGCAAAAATGAAGAGATTTCAACCGTAAGTCTGAATCTGCATCGAGTGCATTGACCAAGGGCAGGTTGCTGCCAGTTCCAGCCTTCCTGCAACTGGATGTAGTGGTCTGTGAGATGGTCCAGCTCCCCAGCACCCATCACACAAATCCTCTCTTCAATGCTGCTGCAGATGCAAACCTCTGCCCTGGCTCCTGCTACAGCAGCTCAACTGAAGGTGAACCACAGAGTGTTTCCAGCCAAAGGGATTGAAATGATTATTTGCAGTCATTAGCACCTGCACATCAGCCCAGCTACAAATACTTTGTTTGGGAGAACTTACATCATTCTCTTGGTCAATCAGCCTCACTCAAAAGGCCAACATGAAGGAAAACAAAGCAAGAACCCTGTTGGAAACCCTGTGTACCCCATCCAGGGCACATCAATACCCTCTGCTGCTAAACTTGGCAGTCTTCTCCCTCCACCACTGCCCAGATAATGGGAATTTCAGCTTGTGCCTCCTTGTTATTGTATCTGACACTAATTAAAAGGTAACAAATCTCAATGCTAAAGCTTACTGCAGACCTGCCAATTGCACAAGGTGGAGATGCTGCTGACAGTGAGCCTGAATCCTGCTCTTTGGCTCACCAGGATCAATGCAAAATCCAGGCACGGGGAAGAAGACATCAGTGATGTCTCTAAGCACCTCCATGCACAGGAGAGGCTGCAGCAGTGTGGAAACCTCACCAACCTCCCTCTGCTATGCTGAACAGGTCTGAATTTACACCTGTGCTAGTGCTGACCTAATCTCACATGTCTGAAGGCAACAGGAGCTGTGCCAAACACCATCGTGCTGGATCTGGCACCCATGGCTGCCTGGCACCCCTCAGTGCAGCGGCTGTGAGAGGCCATCTCTGCACCCCAGGGAATGCTTCCTCCCAGATCCCAACACCAATCATCCTCATCAACAACATTCTGTGATCCTGGCAGATAACATGGGATTTGACAGGAAAAGCCAAGCAAACCCTTGGGGTTTTTTTGCTGTCACTCCCTCCCTTGCAGGTCTAACAGCCCAGCTTAGGG
>NW_008651017.1:51386-52547 GCF_000695815.1 Acanthisitta chloris | reverse complement strand
TCCCTGGATTTCCTGCACAGATTTAAGTGCAGATGACCTCTCTGAAGGACAGACAGACGTTTTGTTTAGAGGACAGACAGATGGAATCTGCACCTTGCATCACTTAAGGCATGTGCACCATTTCCCTTCTCCTTGCACTGCAGCTCCATCATGGTGCCAAGGAGCACTGGAGCTCGAAGGAAAATCTGCCAGTGATGGCCTGCAACCTCTGGGTTCACATGGTGCTGGCTCTCCTCCGTGTTTCCAGCAGCTACATCACACTCCAAGAGGCTAAAAATACATTAAGTACTTTCCTAACGTTTCTTTTCCACCCGAGCAGCTGCTGCAGAGAAGCTCCAAGCAGGAGGGGAGGTGAACAGACCAGAGTGGATGCAGGAGGAGAAGCCACAAAAATGGAGCAATAGGCACAGCATGTCCTGCAAAAGGAGATGGCTGGGGAAGTCCCCACAGCAGGTAACATTGGTTCCTTGGAAAAACAAAGGCAGGAGCCACGAAAAGCAAAGCATTTCTGACTATAGAGCCAAAATTTAAGGTCAGGCTGGACATGGCTTGGAGCAATCCAGTCATGGAATGGTTTGGATAGGAAGGGACCTTCAAGACCATCCAATTCCACTCCCTGCCATGGGCAGGGAGACCTTCCACTGGCCCAGGTTGCTCCAAGTCCCCTCTGATCTGGCCTGGAACACTTCCAGGGATGGGGCAGTCACAGCTTCTCTGGGCAACTCTTTTAACAATTTCTCACAACTCCAAGGCCAGGCTAAGGAACAGGTGACCACATGATATGCAACTTCCAGGGAAATAAAAAACAAACAAAAGAACACCCTGTGGGGGATAAGACACGAGCACTGTTTGACTCGTTGCCCTTTTAAAGGCAGTTCTCCTTGGGAGCGAGTTCAGCTGTCTATCACTGGCACTTCCCCTCTCCATCAAGCTCTCCAAAGCAACAGCATCCCCATCAAGCATTAGCAAGAGCTGGGAATTTCAGCACTGAAGCCAAAGACAACCCTTGATCAGACCTTCACATCCCATCACCCCAAACAGCAGATGAATCTCCACCAGCAGACAGAGCAGCAGGGCTGGGAGCTCAGCACTCTCCATCCAAGTTATACACTCCAAGGGAGAGCAGAATACCCATTATTTTAGGCAGACTGTGAACAAACT
>NW_008651017.1:44627-51351 GCF_000695815.1 Acanthisitta chloris | reverse complement strand
AGAGCCACAAGGACAGAAGAGCTCAGCTCTGCTGAGTAGGAATAAATAAGATTTTCATATTTTCGCCACTATTTTCCCCCTGTACCCTGCAAGCTTGCCAGAGCTCCAGTCATTAGGAGGCTGTTTGTACAAACCCAGAAGCAACATATTTTTAGCCCTGGAGAATCGCATGGCACAATCATTAACTGAGCTTGTGCCGACAGCAACAAGAGCAGGGATTTCTCCTGCTCTAAATTGGCTCCAGCCACTACAGATTTCAGCCCAAAGCAGACTTTCAGGAAATTCAGAAGGAGCAGGAGTCTTTTTTCCACGACATATTTAATACCAAGCTGAAGTACACTTGATTTTCACACTGAGCATCCGATGGGAGGTTTTATGGATTTGTTTTCCAGGCTGTACTGTCGCACACTTTTGCTACGGAGCGTAATACTGTGTATTATCACAACACTCCCTAGCAACAGGGCTTTAATTTAGTGCAGAGATTTCCAGTGCTGAGAGAATTTCACTGACTCAGAGCAAGGATGACACGCTGGGAAACCTTATCAAAAGCCCCACGGGTGCCAAGGGAACCTACACTGCATGAATGATGGTGTTGGAGCTCCTCAACGCAACGTGGCCAGCACTGATGTGGAGAACACCTTGAGAAAGAGGAATTGGCTCCACTGATTTCACAAGCTATGGTCCAGCTATGGAATGATGTCTACATTGATGACAATGGTGCCAATGGGTACAGAACGAGTGAAAATGCAACAGGTTCAGCGCTTGGACAGAAAAACATGGGAAATGGTTCAGTGTCACAAATTAGGGCCCAGAGTCAGGTGGAACATCAATAAGGATGAGGTACCACCTGCTGCTTCTCACCCAAAGACCTGGAGGAGGACAGATGTTTGCTAGACAAACAAACCAACCTCCTACAACAGCTGAAGAGCAAAGCCAACCTGACCCCAGGCAAGGACACACAGCACTGGTTTGTCTTTACTAGTTGGAGCCTCACAAGCTCGTGGGCATCAGAAGCATCCTACTCCCAAGCCTCAGTTGGGGGGGATGGACTTTCAGAAGGGCAGGATAATACTGCCAGGGTCCCACCTGACCACAGAGAGCATGCAAAGTTGCAAAAGCACTGTCAACAGTGCAGACACCATTGGGTTAGGTGTTCCTCCACCTCTACCCACTAGTGCAGGAGAGCAGCAGAAAGCAGGAGCAGATGGGTGGAAGAAGGCTATGGTGGCAGAAATGACACTAAAATGACACTCTTGGACTGCAGAGAGGGGGAGAATCCATCAGCCCTTGTGCATGCAACAAGGAGACAGAAATATCAGAGCAGCCCTGCCAGGTCTGATGGACAAAGATATCCTGATGAGATCCTGGGTCAAGTGGCTTTTGTTGGCTGCTGTGCAAAGCCAGCTGAGCTCAGCCTGCCTGCAGGGGCAGCGTGGCCCGTGGCAATGGGATAGGGCAGCAAGGATTCAAAGTCAAATTAAACTGGGGGTTAAAGATTGCTTCCAAAAGTCACATCACTCCCTGGAGCCTGTGAGCTCAGCCATGGCAAAACACTGCTGGTTGTGCTGCCTCTGGGACCTGAGGTACAGGTGGGCATGAGTTCATTGCCTGCTTTCACTCACACTGGGGTTATATAGCTCACATGCCTCCACATGCCCTCAAATCCAGATTTTTAGTGGAATTTCTTAGGATGCAGGAAGTCAAAGAAATAAAACGTGCCATTTCTGGATCTCTTCTTTGAGCCTAATCCATAAAAACACCCAAATCCTCCTGGTTTCCAGCAAGGAGACTACAGGCACAACCACAGGCACAGAGGAAATCTTCCTCTGACTTCTTAATTTCAACTGCAAAAAGCCTTTTAGCAGAAGCTCGGTAGAAATGCAGATAAGTTTCTTCAAAGGCTAAAGAAATAATGAAATAACAAATTATCTGAATGCCATCATGGTGTTGCCTAAAATGGCTAAAGGATTTAGAAGGGGGGAAAATAATACTAAAAATAAGTTATGAAGGGTATGTAAGGTATTGATATACAGCACATGGTTTAAACTGTTAATCATTGAACAGATTCCAGTATAAAAATAAAGAGACTGAAGCTGCACATAATGGAGGAGTTGCTCTATTTATAAACTTCTCTGTGCAAAGGGCAGGAGAGGGCTGGGATGAGGCGGCAGTGGAGGCAGAGGGACACTGCTACACAGCGTGGATTTGAGGGAAAACAAACAGATTTCTTTATTATTATTATTTTTTTTAAGCCTTGTCAACAAAATCCAACCAAGCTGTCCAGGAGCCTGTGTGTCCCAGCCATGTGAGCAGCATTTCCAGCCCTGGCATGTGACAGCTCTCCCAATTTAGCCAGTAACTGACTCCCTGTGACCTGTAATAACACCACTCCCAAATTAGAGCCCTCAATTTGACTTGGCTCCCGTCCTTCCTCCCAGAGACATAAAGCATCCTTTTTCCCCCCTCTCCCTGAACATTCCTAATCCCATTCTATCACACTGCCAACTCAAACTTCCAGTTAGCCTTTGCCTGTTTTCCTGGGGGGGCTATGGAGGGATGAGGGGGTGCAGGCAGCGAAGGGCAGGGATAAAGCCTGGTGGAAAAATACCAAAGAGACAAAAACAACAACAAAATCAGACAAAAATTCCAAGTTGGTGACATTCAGCTGGAAAAGCTCAGTGACTCACATGCAAATAAAATCTGCCTAAACTCACTGCTGCATGACGCAGGCCACTGGCTCCAGCAGAAAAAAAAAAAAAAGAAAAAAGAAAAGAGCCCAGGATGAAATCATCCACAATTAAACGGGAGCTTGGAAGAGGCTGCAAAAGCAGCAGCATCAGCGCGGTTCCCTCGGCTTAATAGGAAACACAAAGGAAGGAAGTTCAGCGGAGTGAGAACATGCCCCTTTTCCCCTCCTTCCCAACGACACCTCGCTCCATCAGTCATTCCCAACCAGCTCCTAAGGCATCGCACGTCGGCGCTGGGCTCCGGAGAGCTGCGCCCTAGCAGCCTCCTGCCAGCTGCTAATGGGCTTTCCTGGAATAACGGCTACGTAGGAAGGCAAACCCCCACCAGCCAGAGACTTCTTCCAGGGGTTTCTGCCCTGGTCTCCACAGGATGGTCTGAGACATTGGAGAATGAATTTACAAACCCTGGAGCAAATCCAGTCCCTCCCCAAATCCTCCTGGATATGCGAGAAGGGATTTAAATCTCAGGTTTTCTCTTGCATTGCAATAGTGCTTTAAACCTTAGGAGTTTTTAAAGACTGAAGCCACATTACAGAAATGCACTCGGTGGGAGGTAGGGAATGGGGTGTCAGGGATTCCCTTTATGCCAGCACTGCATCCTACCCCTTCAACACAACCCGTCCACGGGGCTGTGCTATGAACCAAGACACCCTCCAGGCTAAAAATAACAACAGGAGGGGGAAGAATAAACTGAAAAAGGTCATTTTAACCTACATCAGGCTGCTGATGGGATCCAACACAGGTCTGCAAAAGGTTCTGGCTGAGAAGGGAAAACAAACATGAAAACAAGCATTGGCCTCGCTGCACCCCAAAACACTGCACTGGGGAGCATCTGGGGAGCATCTCCCTCCCTCTGCTCCTCTCTGGTGAGATCCCACCTGCAGTGCTGTATCCAGATCTGCAGCCTCCAGCATCAGAAGGATGTGGACCTGTTGGAGCAAGTCCAGAGGAGGCCATGAAGATGCTTCGAGGGTTGGAGTAGCTCTGCTATGAAACCATTCTGAGAGCTGAGGGTTTTCAGCCTGGAGAAGAGAAGGCTCCAGGGAGGCCTTAGAACCCCTTCCAGTGCCTAAAGGGGCTCCAACAGAGCTGCAGAGGGACTTGGGACAAGGGCCTGGAGTGACAGGACAAGGGGGAAAGGCTTCCTACTGACAGAGAGTAGGGTTAGATGAGATATTGGGAAGAACTTCTTGGCTGTGAGGGTGGTGAGACACTGGCACAGGTTGTCCAGAGCAGCTGTGGCCCCCAACCCTGGAAGTGTTCCAGGCCAGTCTGGAAGGGGCTTGGAGCAACCTGTTCTAGAGGAAGATGTCCCTGCCCATGGCAGAGAGTTGTAACTGGATGACCTTTAAGGTCCCTTTCAACGCAAACCATTCTGGGATTCTATGATCCATCCAGGATGTAGGACAGTGCCCCAAACATCCGGAGTGACTACAACCCATGGCTCATTGCACCTCACTTCAGCTGGGATAACACAAGGAGAAATTGAGTGGCTGCACATTTACTGGGAAACTGTGTGCTTAAACTTTTCTGAGTTTTGCCCCTGCTGGGGCTGACATGCCTATCCCTGGGATTAGCCATGGTGCTGTGCTGTCAGAAGATCCCAGCCCAAGCTGAAGGCTCCTAGGCACTCACTCGTTCCGGCCTGCAGGGTGTGAACAGGTCCATAAAAGGGAACTGGGAGATGTGAGCCTCCTGCCAGCAAGCCTACATTTGCTCCTGAGGAATCTACACCTCCTTGGGAAAAAAAACCCTATAAAAATAATATCTCGAGGTCTGCAAGGGGGGAAAGGTTGCAACTGCCTGCGGGAGGACGTCCGACTGCGCCTGGGCCATCTGGTCACCCACTCTGCGGTGACACTGCCCTCCCCTCACCACCAGATGCTAATTCCTTTCATCCTGCCTGGCCCTCCGCTGGTGTAATTTTAGGCCTGTGAATAGGACCATCTGCCTTTGAGATGCTCGTTTATTTCTGGCTAAGCCCTCCCTTTCACCACTCCCTCCTTAAAGGAAGTCCAAACCCAGAGCTGGTGGGAATGGTGTTCCTTGTCTGGTGCTCTAATCACTGGGCATTAACGAGCTATCTAGGGGATGCTCTGTGCCACTGCCACTCAGCAAATTGGGGGTGTCATTATCTTCAAAGCTTTCTGCAAACACTTTTTCCTTCCTCCCTGAGCTGCTGCTGCAAAGTAGTAATTATTCACTTCTCTCTGAATACGGTGGGCTTGGTCCAGCTTCCTGGAGCTCGGCCAAGATGTGCTCAGCAGAATTGAACATGGCCAAAGTAAAGCTAAACCAAACTGGCTCCTATCTTTGGATGTTGGGGAGTGCTGCTGTTGCTTCCTGTCCCACTGCAGACATGGAAATGGTAAAAATAAATGCTGGAACCGCAGTGGTCAATAATGTCATTTCTACATATTAAGAGGAAATGCAATGCCTGAAGGAAAAGGGAGTTGTAAGGAAAGGTCTGCTTTTATACACATCTAAGTGCTGCGAATCAAAGTCACTGTCACAGTTACGGAAAATAATAATTAGCAAAATGCTGCATAAAAATGCTGCAAACCCCCTCGTGCCTGAGGTGCCTCCAGTCCCACCAGGCTCCACCAAGCCCCTGCAGGAAGAGGAGACAGGAGCTGGAGGGAGAAGGTTGTGTGCCATGTTGTGTCCATGGCTGTTGGTACTGCTGTTTCAAAACTTGGCATCTTGAAGCAGTTGCCTGTATCCCTCAACAAAGGTTTTACCAGGGAGAAGAAAGCAGATGGGAAGGGAGAACCTCCTTGGTGGCCCCAGGTTGGCTTCTTTAGGTGGGTCTGGGCATGCAACAGCACATTCCTGGTTGGGGTGACTGTATGGATGGTCCCAGCCAGAGCTGCACAACGATAAGCCCCGAGATCACAGCAAGACCATGGATGACCCCACCATGCTGGGGGCTCACCCCACCTCTTGGGATGAACTTTGGATCCTCCCTCGATCACAGAAGGTTTGGGTCAGAACGGACCCTTCAAGGTCACCTAGTCCAACCCCACTGCTATGGGCAGGGACACCTTCCACTAGACCACATTGTTCAGAACCCCATCCAACCTGGCCTTGAATGTTTCCAGGGATGGGGCATCCACCACCTCTCTGTGTCAAAGTTGTCCCACACTCATTGTAAAAGAAGTTGTGGACATCTAACCGGTTTCAAGGCCATCTAACTCATTCCACAGCCATCTAACTAGTTTCAAATGTCCCAATCAAAGGCATCCAGGTCTGCTCAGGAGGACCACAGGCAGCATGGGCTAATGGGCTCAATCTGTGCATCTGCCAGCCACAAAATCATTAATTTTCCTTCTTCAGTTCTCCACAAGCATCTGGGGCAGATGGGAAGAGCACTCCTGCCCCCAGGTAATTCCTTCCAGGACCAGCTGGCTCCTTGCATAAATCCAGGTTGCACAAAGCTCGTGCAGCTCTTCCAAGACTTTGTGTTTAAAGATGAGAAAGGTTGTGGTTCTGTCTGAAGTTTGCTCCAGTCCTCAGCTCTCCTAGGAACCTCAGGAGCTGCAGGGACATGGAGCCTATTGCTAGAAATCTGCATTAGGCACCAAGGAACACCCATATGGGGAACCCCCCTTGCTGCTCACACCCCACATGCTGAAGAGCAAGAGCCTGTTGTGCTGTCAAGCTCCTCACAGGGAAAATGTACCCACGACTTCAACAAAGAAAATCTCTGTGCAATGCTTGAGGTGTTAAAATCCAGCCTTGGCTTTGGCTGGCCACAACTCTCTGCCCTGCAGGAGCCTGGGAAAACACCTGGTTGCTCATTTCTTCAAATCCTCTACAGTAAATAAAGGTAATTGAATAGATCTGATCAGATCTCAGATTCGACAAATTTCCTCCCTGAGTAAAAACTGACCCATTTTGCTTTGGCTTGAGGGTATGATGAGCAGAAAACCACCCTTGGCTGTGCAGTGAGGATGAACAGCTCCACCCCCACACTG
>NW_008651017.1:37663-44586 GCF_000695815.1 Acanthisitta chloris | reverse complement strand
CCCCTTTCTGCTGCTCACAGCACCTAGAGCAAAGCATTTGGCCACAGCCAGAGATGAGTCAGCGTGAGGAGGAGATTTTCTAATTTCACCCACTTTGATCCTGCCCTCAAGTGCCAACGTCAAAAAGGAGGGAGGGGAGGGCTGGGGCTGAGTCAGGGAGGACGGGAAATCTCTGCACCTACACCAGAGACATTCCAAGCAAAGTGAAACTCCTTTTTTTTTTTTTTTTTTTTTTAAAACTCTCCCAAAAATGTGACTGGAAGAGCTGACTCTCCCCACTTTGTACCAGAGCAGCAGCACTCAGCTGACTCTCTGAATTTTCCCAGCTGTACAGAGCAGGAACACCGGGTTAAAACACACCTTTCCCTGGGGAATTCACCTTTCCCCAGGGAATTCACCACGTTCCAGCGCTGCCTGCAGCAGTCAGCTTGTCTTTCCTTTATAACCAGCCTCACACTTTGTTTCTCATATACTCATGAAATGCTGCAGGACCTTGAAACAAAGAACAATGTTGATCCTTCAGGATGAAACTGCTGTTTGCCCAGTTTTTACTGATATTTCACAAAAACATCCCAGGAGCTGCAAGGATTCATTTGGGAGGGGCTAAAAGGATCTGGCAGCACCAGTCACAGCTATTTCACCAGGAATGATGCTCTTTCCACCAAGGACACAACATGACATGTCGTAGTCAACACGGACATTGAACTTCAAGAACAACTTCAGGATGAAACTGCTGTTTGCCCAGTTTTTACTGATATTTCACAAAAACATCCCAGGAGCTGCAAGGATTCATTTGGGAGGGGCTAAAAGGATCTGGCAGCACCAGTCACAGCTATTTCACCAGGAATGATGCTCTTTCCACCAAGGACACAACATGACATGTCGTAGTCAACACGGACATTGAACTTCAAGAACAAAGCAGGCCCTTGGCACATTCCTGTTTTTTGCTGCCTGGCTGGATGGTTTGGCCATGCTTAATTCCTTTCCTGTAAATGCTGTTGCCCATCAAAGTCCTCAGAATCAGGTTGAGGAGCCCAACTGCCGCCCCAGCTCTGAGCAGTGATGAGCTTGACACTGATAGTCTGAAATCTGAAAACTTTCACCAGTTAATGCAAGTTTTCCCTCAAACCAAAATCATCTTCCTCCTCTTGCCTGGCAAAAATGTCCATTTCCAGCTATCAAAAAAGCCACAAGAAGAATTTGAGATTTCATTTTCTTGACCAAATTCGGTCATATTTGGGAAGAAACTTCCAACAAAATGAAAACCAGGTGTTTCTGTGGAGGGAGAGGAAGGAACAGACCTCCCAGCAAAGGAAAATCCCCTTCCCTGCACCTTATTTTCCCCTGAAGAGCAGCAACATGTTGCAATAACCCACAGGGAAGGAGTCAACATCCACTACTCAGAAGTGCAAAAGCACATCCCTGGAATGAGAGGAGAGAAAGTGCACTGTGGGATCCTCAGAAATGGTGCCAGAAGTTTCTCTTGGCTAGAAGCAAAGTTGGAAAAATACAGTGAGACAATGAGCAACCAAAAATACAGATGCAGCTGGTGTGAGTAGTTGCTTATATGCTGCACGAGAACATGGGGTAGGTCAAGATGTCACAACCTGGTTCAAAGCTGGGCCAAGGGGAGGATTAAGACTGGACATAAGGGCTTTGGACAGGCGCATGGAGTGACAGGATAAGGGGGAATGGCTTCAAGCTAAAAGAAGGTAGACATTAGGAAAAATTTCTTCATTATGAGGCTGCTGAGGCATTGGCACAGGTTGCCCAGAAAAGCTGGAGTGCTCCAGCCAGGCTGGGTGGGGCTTGGAGCAACCTGGGCTAGTGGAAGGTGTTGCTGTCCATGGCAGGGGGTGGACCAAGATGACCTTTACAGTCCCTTCCAATCCAAACCAGTCTGGGTTTCCCTGATTTCATAACCAGAGGGTGGACAAACACTGGGATAGGCTTCCTGGAGAGGTGGCTGATGCCCCAAGCCTGTGAGCATTAAGAGGCATTTGGACAGTGCCCTTAATAACATGCTCTAACTTTTAGTCAGTCCCAAATTGGTCAGGCAGTTGGACTACATGATTGTTGTAGGTCCCTTCCAACTGAAATATTCTACTCTATTCCATTCCATCCTCATGCAATTCCATGCTGCTCTGCTGTAGGCAAGTCTACCCTGCAGGAAGACCCGATTGCTGAGTACCTCCAGCAATTTGGACTCTGGAGAGTTGCAAACTGCACCCATCAAGGACAGAAGAGCCAGGGAAAGGCTTCGCTATGTCACAGTATGGCAATAGCATCATCCCACTCAGCACTATGTCTACAACCTCCATCTCAGAGGGAGATCTGCCCTACATCCCAGAAAAGTGAAGCTCCCAGCTCGAAGGAATTCTTACAGCTGCTCAGGTACTCCAGGCTTGCAGCTCTGTGTGGTATGAAGGAAACTTCAGGATGGGTTTTATACAGCTCTGAGTTATCCTCTGTCTCCTCCACCTTCCCACTATGTTTCCTCCTGGCATGAGGAAGAGATGATATTCCTTTGCTAACATAGACCCAGTGCAGCAGTTCATGTGGAGAGCTGCTTCTGCAGTCAGCAGCCTTCCACTACAGCCTGTGGACAACTCCATTCCACCAGCTACCCCAGGTTTGCTCCCTGAGGAGAAATGTCTTAAGCAGAAGGGAATGGGAGGCTGCAGCTCCCCAGCACAACACCAATCCCTCACAGACAGGCACTCACACGAGTAATGCTTGCAAAGCCTCTGCTTCTCTTCTGGGCTGCTTTAAAAGCAGTAACACAGCAAGAGTCTTGTTAAAGGCAGAAAATTGGACATCAGGAACAAATACCCTGCCCTGCCACTTTCCACAGTCCCTTTGCCACTGAGAAATATGCACACACAGGCACTGGACAGCACACTGCCATTCTTGTCGTGAGGCAGCATGACAAGAAAAGCTGCAAAATCAACAGTGAGAAGTTTTATATGGAAACACAGCAGGAGGGAATGTTATTCCCAGAGATGCTTCTCCATCAGATGCTGACAATCAGCTCAGAGCATGAAACTGCATCAGCTGCAGCAGGACCAGCTCACAGCAGCACAGGGAGAAGGTGATGAGAAGCCCTGGTTTCCCAGTCCCACCACATACCACTGGAAAACAGATTTTGAGGACAGATCATAGCTGCAGTAAATTCCTGGCTTGATAAAGCAACCAATGTGAGGCCACGCTCAGCTTTCAGACCTTATAACAGCCACCACTGTTTGCAGAAGGGAGTTATTTTGGGGTGAAACCTGATCGGCTCTCAGGGCAGCCGGAACAAAGCTGGAAGAAGTGTTTAGCCACTCTCCCTGGGACACAGCCACCAGGGACCTGCCTGAACCACCGTGCTGGCACTACCTGCTGCCCCTCTCTTGCACCCCCGTGTCACATGGTGCCTGTCCACTTGCTGATGCCAACCCAGACGGGATCAAGATACTGAATGTAAGATAGAGTGGAGTGGAGTGGAGTAGAGTAGGGCAGAGCAGAGTCGAGTAGAGTAGAGCAGAACAGGGCAGAGTACAATAGAATCATAGTGTCATAGTATGTTAAGGGGTTGGAATGGACCTTATAGATCAGCTAGTGCCAACCCCCTGCCCTGAGCAGGGACACCTCCCACCAGAGCAGATTGCTCAAGACTTTAGCGAACCTGGCTTTGAACACTGCGAGGGCTGGGACAGCCACAGCCTTCCTGGGCAACCTGTGCCAGTGTCTCACCACCCTCACAGGAAAAAACTTCCTGGTATCTAATCTAAATTTTCCCTCTTTGGAAATTTCCATTCCCCTCAATGGAATGGAATAGAACAAAACAGAATGGGAATTACTTATTTTCTCCAGGATCACAGAGGACGTTCACCCCCTGAATGACTTCCCAACACCCTTTCCCCTCCTCCACCAGGAGAGTCTGGCACAAGCAGAGAGGATTCTTGCTCACAGCAGTTGACAGGGATGGAGTGATCCCGATGCTCTGTTAGTGCTCAAACTACCTGGAAAAGTAGAGCTGCAAGGCTGGAGCTCACCAGCAAGCATCTCCTCCACCCTCAGCCATGCCCTTCCCCTCTTTCAAGTACTTTTGATGGGAGTTTAAAGCTTTCTGCACCTCTAGTGCTGGCTCAGGAGATGTGGCAGGGCACCTTGTCAATGGAAAATGAGTGGCAAAGTCAGAGCTCTTCAAGCCCTGCTGTCCTCCTAGTCATCAAGGTTGCCACTTCCTTATCACAGTGATTTTCCACTACATCAAATGAATCAGAATGGGGTTAAATAAACACTCCCTCATCCTCAAGCATCCCAGCCACCAGTGCAAATTAACAGCCCAGTGAGGTGGTGGAGAATCATCTCCCTGTGACTCAGACCTGCCTCTGGGTGGGTGATATCCAGGAGGACCCATGGATTGTTGCCTGCAGTGTCACCCACCACTGGTGTTTCAGAAGGATTCACTGCTGATGGACTGGAAAGCAGCCTCTCTATCCGGGTTAACATCATGCCCATCAGCCAAAACTGCTCCTGTGGCAACTCACCCCTTCCAGTGGGGAACCTAAAACTGCCCATGCACCCCTTGGAGCAGAGGAACTGCATATATGGCAAGAAACATGTGAGGTTTGGGCTTTGAGAGAGGAAAATAATATTCAGATGTTGGGGGAAAACAAAGCAACTCAACCTCTGGGAACACTTCTATCGTCTTCCTTCATCTGAGGCATTTTCTGGGTTACCCATGAAATCAGAGATACCCAACGACCTCCGCAGCTGCTTTGTCCTGTGCAAAGTTTGCATTAAAGGAGGTTTTTCTCTCCCATCAGCTCTTAAAATAAAAAGTTCCCCAGTCTGGCTAAACAACTTCACCACACTGCAATGCAACCACTTCCAGCTCTCCCAGCACCAGGGATTACTGGGTTACAGATCCATGGCCTCACCATACAAAACCAGTTTCCTGGATACTTTCACCACAGCCCTTAAATTCTGTTGTGGTCTGGACTGCACAGACTGCTGGTTTTAATATTTTGGGATGCTGAAAGCAAGGCAAGTTCACAGCAAGCCCCAACAGTACTTTTTAACCCCTTTTTTGAAGGCACATTTTGCATGATGCTGAGGAAGAGATGGAAGCTGCAGTATGGGAGGACATGGAGGTGACTCTGGGCACAGCTGGGTCCTTCCACCCCTAACTCTCAGCACACTGTCTCGGACAGACTGATAGGGCTGCCTGAAAACACAGTTGCTCCCAATCTCTCTTCATGTAAAGACCAAGTGAAGTTACTTTTCATTACGTAGATACGTCTGTTATCAGCATAATTTATGGCTTGGCATTATTCAGGGAGGAGATTAATGAAGCATCTTTGCTGCTAAAGATAAAACCTCTTTCCAAATCCTTCCCATACACATATCGCTTGTTCAGAGCTCCTGCATTATTCATCAGGAACATCAGGACACTCTTGGAATGCCTTTCCCATAGCAGTGCCCTCCACAGTGGGCTGCTCCGGGCGGGTACAGAAGACCCAGACCCACCTTCTTCTCCTGGACAGGGCAGTTTAAGTCCTCTGGGATTCTCCACGTGAATGGGTTAGGGCTAGGATTCTGCACATTTCAGTGATGCAAGGGAGGGCTGTATCATAGCCAAGTTCAACTGATGTATTTTCAGTAATAAATACAGAATGGTTTGGGTTGGAAGGGACCACCTTAAAGACCATCTCATTCCAACCCCCTGCCATGGGCAGGGACACCTTCCACTAGTCCAGGTTCCTCCAAGCCCCATTCAGCCTGGACTGGAACACTCCCAGGGATGGAGCAGCCACAGCTGCTCTGGGCAACCTGTGCCAGTGCCTCACCACCCTCATAGGGAAGAATTTCTTCTCAATATCCCATCTAACTCTGCTCTGTCAGTGCAAAGCCACTGTCTCTTGTCCTGTCAGTCTAAGCCTTTGTCCCAGGTCCCTCTGCAGCTCTCTTGGAGCCCCTTTAGGCACTGGAAGGGGCTCTAAGGTCTCCCTGGAGCCTTCTCCAGACTGAATAACCCCTATACAACTTCCCATGGATCTTTTTTAAAGGTGAAGCCATGCTTCACTCCACACAGCAGTGCAGAGATCCTTGGCTGAGCTGGACTGTGGCTCCTATGGTTCAACAGACACAGGATAATTCACACCTGCTGGGACAGTTTCTCACCTCTGGCAGCTGAAACCACAGTAAACCAGTTGGATGCTTACAGTCAACAAGTTTCTCCACCTCCTTTGCAGTTCAGTGAAATAGTTTTAAAGATCCTTTGTCTAGAACAACACAGACAGCAATGTTTACTTAGAAACAAACACGTAGGACAAAAAGTGCTTTCCCTGAGCTTCCTGAGGCACACGGATTTGATTGGAAGGCACTGCACAGGCCGGGAGGGGAGTCTTGCTGAACAGCTACAGTAGGTGATACACTGAACATCTGAAAGGCTGGAAAAATAGCTTTAGAAAGCATTAGCTCCCACACTTTCATGTAATCAGATACAATGCTAGCCAACAAAATCCTGGGTTTAATAGCCAATCCAAGTTTTCCTTGGCTGACAGACAGAATTTGCTTTCTGTTTTTTCACTCCAGCATAAGTCACTCTTGAGAAACAGATTTCGCCTGCATCACATTTTAAACAAGTCAATAAGAATGTGATTTAGAGGAGTTAGGACTCAAAGGTTGAGGTGAGGTTTTTCCATTTCTTATTCCTGAGCAAATGTCCTACTCCCATCTATCTGTCTGGCATGTAGGAAGCCTGTCTAGAGCAGCTATGTGTGATCCCCCAGTGATTTATGAATGATTTTCCATCACTCTGAGCAGATATATTCTGGGTTAGAGTCGCTGTATTGCTGTATCACACTGCCCTTTCCCTTAATCCCCACGTCTGCACAGGTAGGAGCAGCTGCAGGGAAGACTCTGCATGGAGA
>NW_008651017.1:33585-37616 GCF_000695815.1 Acanthisitta chloris | reverse complement strand
AGAGGAATTAGGGTTCCCATCCTTCAGAAGAAAACCCCCGTTTCCAGGGAACAACTTGACTGGTTTATTTTCATCAGATAAACCGTTTTCAGGCAGGCAATTACCTGCAAATCCACAAATAAATATGCAAGACCACCAGGATTAAATGATGTTAAGCAAAAAGGCTCGATCTGTACGGCCTCAACTAATATATACATATATAATATTTTATAATCTTACCCATTTTGATAATCGGCCTATTCAAATTTGGGTACCAAGATTCCTTCAACAGTAGGAAAGTTGGTGGGTTTAGATTCCTCTCAATAGCTGAACTGTCCAAACTTTTAAAACCCACATGTAATACTTCTCAGTGTGTTGGTTGTCTAAGGCAGTGCTTGGACTTGATGATCTTAAAGGTCTTTTCCAACCCAAACAATTCTATGACTCTGTAGGAATGTATTTGGATAATTAGGCAAGTTTCCCGGGAAAAGAAGACTCTAAGCATCTGAAGACAGAGCATGTGGATGGCACGGATTGTTTACACCACATTAGTGCAGGATTACTACAAATGGCATTTTTTTTGTCTTTGGGGGCCAATTAAAAACCCCAACAGGTTGCTAAAGCCCTTTAAGGCTTTATTTTATTTATTTCTTTTTAACCAGCCATCTGTGACCAGGAAAAGGACCTCCAAGACTAGCAACCTGTGGGTGCAGCCTCCATCCCTGTGACCAGCCGGGCAGGAGGCACAGCAGCACATTAGATCCAGCAAACACATGACCAGAGGTCTAAAAATACACTCTGGCATCACAGCAGGCCAGGAATAGACCCGGGAGAGGGGATGGATGAAGCTGTTCTGACAGGATATTCTTTGTTTCATCTTTTCACACCTACTGAAGGCTCCAACTGTGAAAGATTAACCCTCTGAGATGAATCTCTGTGCTTGGCTCTGTGCAATATCCATCATCCACACAGGGCAATCCCATGGGGAATGAACAATCCCCAGGGAATGATGGCAATGCCAACAGCACTGTGAGAGTGTGCTACTTCCCTCCACTGCATCAGGACAGGTTTCTTGAACGTCGGTTCCTCAGGCTCCTTTGAGCTCCTTTTCCAACAAAACCGAGTATGGTGGCTGTTGCTGGAAGGTTTCTTATGGGAAGCAGCTGAGGGAGCTGTGGGGGCTCAGCCTGGAGAAAAGGAGGCTCAGGGAGGAACTTCTCACTCTCTCCCACTCCTGCCAGGAGGTGCAGCCGGATGGGGTCAGGCTCTGCTCCCAGGGAACAAGTGACAAGAGGAAACAGCCTCAAGTTACACCAGGGGAGGTTTAAGTTGGATATTAGGGAAAAATTCTTCCCCCAAAAGGCTTGTCCAGCCCTGGCACAGCTGCTCAGGGCAGAGGTGGAGTCACCATCCCTGCAGGGATTTAAAAGCCATAGATGTGGCACTTGGGGACATGGTTAGCAGTGGCCCTGGCACTGCTGGGGGAAGAGTTGGCCTCAATGATCTTAAAGGTCTTTTCCAAACTAAATGATTCCATGACTCTATGATTCCTCAGACACCTTTTATTCTGAGCAAGTGTCTTCCCTGGCTGAAGGGATCAAAACCCCTATTGAAAGCCCAGAGTTATTGATCTGCTTATCGCAGCACAGAGAGGGAACAAAGTGCAACCTGTCTGGAACATGCACAGTTGAGTTCAGAGTGTGAAGAAAGGTCCCTCCAGGAGCTGCATAAAGGGAACTTCATAGGGAAGAAGTAAAGCGAGATCACAGCCACTGCCAGGTAACCTAAGGGCCTGCCATGAGGCTATAACATCCCATCTTCTCCCCAAAAAGGGATCAGTATTTTCAGAACATGCACTGCAACACAGCTGGAGTCTAGGCAAAGGATATGGCTGGTCAGGAGAGGGATACAGTAAAGAAATGTAAGTCATCCAAACCAACCCACTGTGGGACTGAGCTGTTGATGTGAGGGCCAGGAGGGGCTGGACTGGGGTCATTTACTGTGAGTGGCCGAATTACGAGAGTAAAGACAGTTGTACATTTGGGGAGCTCTTCACTCCAGCCCACAGCATCCCCACTGGGTACCCTCGGGGAAGATGACACCCTTGCCCTGAACCCCATGCAGAGGCCACCTGAGCACCTCATGAGCTGCTGCACAAGTTAATCATCACACCACGACCTAAAAACCCAAACCCCATCTCCAGTCTGAACATCTCCAGCACCCACTTCCAACCCTTTGTGTTCCCAACACTGACTCCCGCTCACACCACCTGCATCCGTATTTATATATGGATGGATCAATTCCCTGCGTCCTCCTGGATAAACCAAATGACTGAGTTTCCTTAATCATTCCCCTGAACTCAGGCTGCCACAAGCACTTCTCTCAGGTGCACTATCTGCTGACAGGGGACTAATGCAGATTTATCCCCCAGGCAGAGCATCTTTTATTCCCTGTGTTATCCTTGTCCGAAGACAAGGCTGCCCACAGCGTCAATAACGGCTGCATTTAACATCTTCCTCCAAGGAACCTCTGCTTAATATGCAAACCAGACAAATCAACTTTCCATTCAAGTTCATCAGCATTTAAAGGAGGACAGGCTGCTGCTGGTATACAGCAGGACTCGGACTCGCAGGTCTAAGGACAAGAGGAGGAATTAGGATAAATATCCCCCATCATATTCATCGCAAACCCAGGAGGTCCATCACTCTCCAGATCAGTGTCTCCAGCAGCTGGTCCTCTCCTAGCCTCCAACCAACACACCTTCCCCATGCCTGGGTTTGCTGCAAGGGAATTTATTACGAGACTTAGAGGGAAGAGCACTCCCATCCTTCCCTGCTGGAGGCATGCAGCCCCTGTGCCACCCTGGAGCTCAGCATTCCAGGGGAGATGTGAGCCACAGCACGTGGGGTGCAACAGCATGGAGGAGCCTCACCTCTGCTTAGAATCTTAAAATCATTAAGGTTGGAAAAGCCCTCTAAGATCATCAAGTCTAACCATTCCACCAGCACTGCCAAGGCCAACACTAACCATGTCCCCAGGAGCACACGGCTTTTAAATCCCTGCAGGGATGGTGAGTCCACCACTGCCCTGGGCAGCCTGTTCCAATGCTTGCCAAAAAGAAATGCTTGCAAAGGAACTCACAAAGAGAAGCAAAAACCTCACTCCCACCTCCACACCCACACGGTAAATTCCACTGTGCTCTTCTCTGGCAGAGAGTTTCATGTAGCCCTTCACCACCTCCATGAGCACTCCTAGATCTCCTCCTCATCCTAGTCTCCCTGCTTTTTCCTGCACAGTGGGTGATGGAAACTGCACCCTTCTGCTCCCAGCTCCAAGTGAGCAAAGATGCTGATCTGCACGAGAACCACAGTCCCATGTGCCAGCGAGGGTTGGATGCAGCACAGCAACATAATGTTTTGGGGAAATAAATTGAAAGAGGGGAAATGTAGATTAGATATTAGAAGTTTTTCTCCTGTGAGGGTGGTGAGACACTGGCACAGGTTGCCCAGGGAGGCTGTGGCTGCCCCAACCCTGGCAATGTTCACAGCCAGGTTGGCTAAAGGCTTGAGCAACCTGCTCTGGTGGGAGGTGTCCCTGCCCAGGACTAGATGATCTCTAAGGCTCATTCCAACCTTTAGCATACTATGATACTATGAATTCCTGCCTGCAGCATCACTGCCTGAGGAAATTAGGGATTAGTCCAAAGCATCAGCTACAACCAGGCTGCACAGGGACTTGCTCTGTGTCTGTGCTTGCAGGTGAAGAACCGAACGCTGCCGTCGGCAGAAGAGCCAGGGGTGAACCAGGGCTGGGCTCCTTATCCCCCTCCCTCCTTCTTCAAGGGCTGTAAAGTGCCTGAAAATAGAACATTTTGTAATGGCAAAAAAAAAAAAAAAAAAAAAAAAAAAAAAAGAAGAGGCAGAAGTAGGTCAATCAGCTAATCGGCTGATTTAGGAGAGAAATCGCAGCGTTTGTAATGGGCTAAAAACGGAGCTGATGCGTTGCCGAGAAAGAATATAATTAAGAGGCTTTTTAAAGCGGCTCTTCCCCGC
>NW_008651017.1:15415-33451 GCF_000695815.1 Acanthisitta chloris | reverse complement strand
ATCACTGCTGCCCACTTAGAAAGCAACGGAAATCGGGCTGGGGGGGCATAGCTGACGTCTTCATTCCTTTGGTGTTTAAGGAGAGGGGCTGGGAAAGCTGGTGTAGGGCAGTGAATGAAATAATTGGATGGGTGATGGGATATATCTCTATTTGGAGGCTCTTCCCGAGGATGGCCAAGGAGGACCTACTACTTGTACAAGGAACACACCTTTCAATAGTGTTCATTCAAGAAGGAGTTTCTTGGAAGAAAATTCTGCCCTAATTAGGTGCAGATGGTCCAGTTTGAACAGGCAGCAGGCACAGCTCGGGAAGTGCAGAGTGGAGATCTCCAGTCCTGCACTACCCAAGGGGTCACTCTCTCCTCCCTCTGGACACCAAACCCAAACCTCAAAGAGGGAACAGGCCCTTCCTGGATTCTCCCAGGGCTGTACAATAGAATCACAGAACTATTTAGGTTGGAAAAGACCTTTAAGGTCATTGATTCCAACCACAAACAGGACCCAGTATAGGTCCTGTGCCCCCCAAAGTTCGCTGGAGTCAAAGGGCCATGAGCTTGACTACGGATCCTGCAGCTTCAGACACCAGGGAAATATTTGGGCTGAAGCCATTGCTCCATGTCCAAAGACACTGTCACGATTTGGAAGCATCTCTGGGGACATCCCCACCCACTCTGCACTGCCAGAGAGGAGCAAAGTGGATGACTCAGACCCAGAAAGTTCATTCCCTCGACTTCTGCTCCTTGCTGTAATTAATCTTTGGGGTAATTAGATAAGCAGCTCTTCCTTTCATCTTGCCAGAGCTAAACAGCGTGTGGTACCATTCACCTTGGGGTAGTCACCCAAAGCTGGTTCCCACAGGAACCTCCTTCCCTATTGCATGGTGACACCCTTTTTCCTCTTCATCTGTCCCAAACACAAAGCCATCTGGGACCAAGGGAAGCTCCACTTCAGCTGGAAGTGATGAGGGGAGAGAGGGACAGAGGAAAAGGTGCGGACACAAAGAGAGGTAGAGAGAACTGCTCCTCTGAGAATCTGCTGTCAGCACAGTAGTAGGTTACACCCCAACTCCCCCAGTTTGAGCTACTCCACCTCCCTCTAAAAATCCCAGCAAGGAGCCGGTGCATCAGACGTGCCAAGCCCCAGCAGTTCCCTGCTGGAAAAGTTTGGCTGGTGCCTCCTCTCCCTCAGCACAACCCCTTGCTCTCCTCTCTCGCAGGCACGCACAGGGAGAGGGAGGGAGAGCAGAGCAGAAACCACAAGCAAATGTTCTGGTGCAGTATTTCCCTCGTCAGAGCTTTGCACTTGAGATTTGAATTGTCTTTAAGGAATTCCACAAATAAAAAGCCCTTCCACCGAGCCAGAGGCAGCTCCAGCAGGACACACTGCTCTCACTGGTGCAAACATAGATCCTTCCACAAGAGCTTAAACTGGAAAAGAATTAACATTACTGGGAAATTTAGTATTTTCTTTTTATATGGAAAAAATAATCGCAGGAGACGATATACATTGGGAAAGCTCCAAGAGTTTGACCTTTAGCTGAGCAGCTAGGACAGGCAGACAAGTATGCCTGAGGATTGCATATACATGCAAAGGAGCTCCAGAGGTTTTTCCAAACCCTCCACAAACAAATGACACATTTAAAAGGAGGGGGGGAAAAAAAAAAGAGAAAAAGAAATGTTTTCTTCTCAATTTGCCAGTTAGGGGATGCTCAAATCAGTGTTGGACATGACATTATCCAACCCTACACTGCACTCTGGGAAGTTTCATTTCACGTGGACTCTCAGCTGAATAGGAGGAATGAGCCCTCTCCCCTAATATCAAAGGAAAAAAAGAAAGGGAAAATGAAGGGTTAGATTCCTCATTACTCCAAGGAGTCTTTACGCTGCTCTGACAATGAAAAAGAGCACAGGGAAGCATCCAGAAGAAACCCATTCATCTTCTGAGGGCCCTTTGCTTAGCCAAAAGAAGATGATTCAGCTGAAACCCAAAACTCCTTATAGGGAAGCGACAACCAAACCCACTTTGTTGCAGAACAACACAGGACTCCAGCCTTATCTCTGGAAAACTGGGATGAGAGGCAACCAACCTGATGTGACCATTTCCATCCTGCCTCCCCTACGGCCGCTGGAGCTGCATAATGTTTCCAGCGCTTTGGAAAAATAGTTTCAGGTTCTGCTGCCTCTATCTTGGCACCGAAACCAAGTTTCCGTTAGTGAAAGGCTGAGGGATGATTTCACTCCAGAGCTGAAATGGGGAAACCAGCAAAATGAGTAAGATGCAGCTAAATACATGCTGGTGGCTTTGTCTTAAACCCTGCACTGAAAAAAATGGGGTTTATCAGCTTTTTTGGATGGGATAAAATACACAAAACACACAGGGAGATGCTTTCAACGAGGATTCCTGAGCAGTGCACCTCCATCAGGGATCATCAGGGATAGTGTGGGACAGGCAGCATGGAGGAGACACCCTGGGAGTGTGCAGAGGTACCCTGGGATGTGCAAGGGTATGGGGAGGAAAGGATCCAGCCCAGGAAGACACCCCAGGATCCAGCAGGGTCTCCCCAAGCAGCAAAGGTGCAGGAACACAGCAGACAGAGAAGCTGATCTCTGAGTCACTGCCAACGGACGCTGAGGTTATTCACGTCCAAACAAATAATTCTTCTATAAATAACACGGCTGCTCTAACTTCCTGAGTGAAGCCCTTCTTTGCTGGAGCTCCCAGAGGTGGAAGGAAATGGCGTAGACTCAAGGAGCTCATCATGAGTGGCTGAACTCTGCGGCACCCGTGTGAGGGGCACACCCTGTGCCCCAGTGTGGGTTCATATGCTGCCTCATGCAGAGCAGCTCGATGCACCACAGGGGCAAGAAAACTTGGTTTTCCTTCTTTCTTGACTTTTCCTTCTTTTAATGCCATAGCAGTGAGTTTGCAGTTCAAGCCAGTAAGTGACAGCTCTTCACATACATTAAGAAGGCACCTTTTAGGCACCACTTCTCTGACCGAGCACGGCAAAGGCACCTTGGAGTCAATAAGGATCAAGACATATCCTTGGCCATAAGCTGAGACACAAGAGATTCAGAGCAGATGTTAGGAATAATTATGTCCCTGTTAGGGTGGTCAGTCACTGGGATATTGCCCAGGGAGGTTGTGGAGTCACCATTCCTGGAAGTGTTTAAGAGGCATCTGGATCTGGTGCTGGAAGATATCGTTTAGGGGTTACAGAAGAGTGACAGGTTAATGGCTGAACATGATAATATTAGAGGTTTCTTCCAACTCTGATGATTTTATGATGCTCTTCTCAGTGAGGAGACAGAACATACCATCAGCTTCCCTGAGCAGTGGGGACCCAATAGGGGCCCAGGCCAGACATGTGACGGAGGTGGGAAAGGTGCAGGTATTCCCTGGAGAAGCACTGCAGGGACCACTTATGTTTGGAGCATCTTGGTTCATCTTGCTGCTGGACTGCCTGAATGAGCCATGAACCTCCCTACTGCCATGGGTATGAAAATAGCAGCAGTTGGGTGCACCTGAGCCCTGCCCTGAGGGAGCTGGTGAGACTGTTCCCAAAACCTCCCAGTCCTGAGACTGAGCCTTTTGTCTAGACAGAGGACATTCCTCACACCACCACTGGCCCAGTGGTGGTATCAGCCCTATCCTCACTTGTCAAGGGCAGGATCTGAGGTAAAATCCCCAAGGGCAGAATCCTAATCCTCCCAGGGAAATCAATGCCTCAAGGTGATGTTTCAGCACTCACATCCCCTGGACCATGGACCGTGCAGCAGCTGGGAGCGGCAGCACATGGCAAGATACCTTGGACACCTGGATAACCGAAAGTTTGTCTAGATACGCAAGAGGACCCTTGCTAGGGTGGAAACATCCCTGGAAGTGTTCCAGGCCAGGCTGGATAGGGCTTTGAGGGATCAGGTCTAGTGGAAGGTGTCCCTGTCCATGCCAAGGAGTTGGAACTAGATTGTCTTTATGGTCCCTTCCAACATTCTGGGAGTCTATGAAATCAAGTTCCCAAGGGCGAAGGATGGATCCTGCACCACTTCCCAGCCTTAAGGCACTATCACAGCTGGAGATGTTGGGAAAAGTCAGACATTGCATCTCCAGATACCTCGAGCTTCAGAATAAAACACACAAGATCTTCTCCAAGAGGCCTGACCTGCATTCTCTTCTCTCCATCCAGAAGAAAACCAGTACAGGTGATGTTTCAAAGCAGAACAGAAAACCTGCATTCTTTTTCCTTCTGCTTTTAAGGCAAACCAGGCATTTAAGACACACAAAGGTGCTTCTTCCCCTGTGCCCTGTTCTGTAACTACAACTGCCCACAGGTTCCCAAACCTTTGCACATTTGAGTCCCACTGACTTGCAACAGGTTGCAGACACGAAGTTATTTAAAACACTTTTAAAATATTAATTGACATTTGCCTTACAGAGGGGAAAAAAAAGGGAAGAGACAGAGCTCGGAACCCCAGGGATCCACACGCTCCAATTTCAGGCACCTAATTAAAATTACATTTCAATTAATATCCAATTACTTTATTTTAATTTTATTTTGTATTTATACTTTTTTTTCCCTGTTAGTTTCCTAAAAAATGAGTCTGTCCCTTTGGTTGCTTTCCAATTAAATATCATCTTGACACTAAAATTAATGCTTTTATTTGCTAACTCTGAGGTTATCCAAAATCCCTACACATTTAATTCAAGGACTTCAGGAGAACTTGACAGACATTTCCCACCTCCCATTTTCACTACAGTGGGAATGATGAATCATTATATTTACTACACTCTCATTCCTCCCAGTGATGTGTTAAACTTCACTCGAGTGGAAATGACAAGGTGGCTTCAGCGCTGGGGAATACTCATGGAGAAAACAATGGGATTGAAGCTTCTTTTGCTCCCATTGAACTTTTTAATATTTTAAATTATTTTTATTATTTTCTAAACTATTTTCTGGTTGGTCTCAGGAGTTTAGAAGCAACAGATCTCCCCTTAACCTGTGGATTGATGGAAACATCCTCAGCCTTGTCTCAGCCTTTCTTTGCTTCAAAGGGACCAACCAGAGAACAGAACTGATCAGTTCAACAGAAAGAAGGAAAATTTTCCCCTTCAATAACCTCCATACAGATACTTTGCTATACACTCCTCACCTCCAACAGCTTGACTTGAACACTGACAGCAAACAAGCAGCACTTGAATATTTAATACAAAGCACTGAACTCATTGTGGTATGTTTTTATATTAAAGCAGCCTTGTCATCATGTGAAGTCGCATTTTCATTCCTTTCTTACCAAAAAATATGCTTTAAATAAAAACTAAGAAAGCCCTGTTTGTTTATCTGCCTAGTTCTATATTTACATCCCACACTTTGCCTGAATTCCTCAGCACTACAGCAAGGCTGGAGCTGCTGCGGATGGCTGATGCTGTGATAAATACCTGTAGGCTCTCTGCCACCACTAATGAGCACAAATATGTATAGAAATAGGGGGGAAAAAAGGCTTCCCAAAAGTTGAAGTTACAGTGTTCATCTCTGGAAGGATTCCCACTCATTTTTGGAAGCCTGGGGGGGAAAAAGAGAATCCAACAAAACCTGTGGGCGTCTGAAGCCACCTCAGCTCTGAGAGACTGAAGAGCTGCTTTAAAATTGGCAAAAACATTCTTCTGCAGAAAGACAAATTGCAGACAGACACAATTCAGTGCTGCTCAGGAGGGAACCTGCACCAGGGATGTTTGCAGGGAAACTAAAACAGGGGAGGTAACAGCAGAGAGGGAGCAAGAAGTGCTCCAGAAAGCTCTGCACCCAATTCCTTGCATTTTGAACCTGAAATAGCATTTTTTCCTGAAGGCATTGCTGACATATCATCTATTTCTTCTTTGCCTCCTTTTCCCCTCCCAAAAAAAAAAAAAAACAACCAGCAGAGCACTGGTTTGAATCAGAGCTGCTCCTGTTATGAACAGGGATTTCCTGGTCACTTTGAGATCTCTCCTCCTGTAGGATCTGATGTTCATCCCTGCACTCACTGCCGGAGTGCAGCCACTCCAGGGTCACAGGGACAGAAGCAGTTGTAGAAAGAACAGAATATCCAATGAACAACACAGCAAAGTGCCTCCTCCGTGCCAGGCCCTTCTATATTCTTCCCAGGCTGAGCTCTGTGCTGCTGCTCCAGGCTGGAGCTCCAGGCAATGTGATCAGCTCCCAGTGGAGCTGAGCCAAGTTCACAGGGAGCAGCAGGAGCTGTGGCCGTGCCAGATCCTCGGTGACTTACCCAGGAGTACTTTGTGGCTGATGACAACAAATAAAACATCCTCACCAAGCCCAAGATGGGCACACCAGGAGCACAGACCTCACCAAGTGGTGTCTCCACAGTCAGTGCTCAGATGTCCTCGATGCCATGTGACACTGTTGTGCCTGGCAGCTCTCTCCAGACTGCAGACATGCCAGGGATTAGCCAGGATCCCCAGCAAGCAAGGCACAGCCTTGTGTCAGCCCTGAGTGATGCTCAGGGGGCTGGGGAAAGGAACAGGCAAGCTGCCAGCTCCCACCCAGCCTACGCTTGCTCCGTGGGGTGACAGTGACACCCACACAGGGGGTTCAGTTTGGGATGGCACAGGGACCCTGCCAGGGATCTCTGCATAGCCACAGCAGGAACAAGTGCTGCCAGCCAGCAAGGTCTCATTTAAACCAATAAAGGAGCAGAGATACACAATTCTGTTGGGATTTTTGGTGTTTGTGCATGTTTAATCTTCTCTATGTGCACATCTGAGTGACACTATCAGAGCTAAAATCACTTAGGTATAGTTTCAAGTTACATGTACCTTCAGTACACAAAGCTGAAACATTCCTGGCACCAGCACATGCCACAAAGGACTGAAATCCAACGTTTCTTGCCTCCAAAGGCTTTTCAACCTCCAGTACACCTTGGGCATTGCACAACAGCCTGCAGTGGCCAAAACCAAACTCCTGCTCCATTAGGGGACAGACAACTCCTCCCACAAGCACAGAGCCACAGCAACTGCCCTGATGTAAATGGCCACAAAAGGGAAGAAAACCCTTCTGTCCTATCCAGCAAAAATGGGTTTAAAAACTAATGGAATAGTCAAGAAGTTACCACTCCCTTCCAATCATTAATGCACAGCCTGAGAAAGAATGTCAGCAAAACTGCAAAGCAAATGCAGCTTTTTGTTTTTAAACTGTGCAAGCAGCAGTTCTTCAAAACTCAGCTTTTTCCCAGTTTTGTTTTTCTTTTGAAATGTGTCAGTTTGAATCATCTCTCCAGCTCAGGAAAGTGCTTTGTGATCCACCATCCCCAAACCCGACAGCTTTGCTCGTAATGCCTTTAGAAAGAGTGAAAAAACCCCCTTTCTGTTCCCTTACTCCATCCTCAAAGAGGCTGGTTTGATTCCTGATGCTCCAGCATATTTCTGTCTTTTGCCATACTTCAAGGCTATTTTTTCCCTGCCAAAATATGCAAGGAAAAGCAACACAAGCCCTGCAGCTTTGGGGGAAGGGCCAGCCCTGCAGCTCTTATTATCTTTGGATGGGAAGAGGGAGAGAGACAGAGACACTGTTAATGCCTTGGATATTTCTAGATCCTACCACTGTCCTACCAAGGAAGTCTGAAATATAAAATGCCATTGGAAACATCACAGGAGGCATTGAAAAAAAAACACTTTAAGGGTCTAATTTGCTCTATGATCAGCATCTGGTGTCTCTCAGATGTAACCTGGTTATACAGCTCACGTGTTGCTTCTTCAAACCAGCACCAAACCTTCACCTGGAGGGTCACACCTTTTTAAACACATCTGGTGTCAAACATTTTATGGACCTGAATGTCACTTGGGATGTGATGTGACATCCAGCTGCACATTCAGCCAGGGGAAGAGCAAGAAGGGAGAAGACTTGAGATCTCTGTCACTCCCCTATGGTCCACAATTTGCCCCACAATTTCGTGACAGAGCACATAGAAGTTTGGCATTAGCCAGTTCACAGCTGTGTGACGGTTTGACAACACGAAGTGTGGAGCCTGTGCACATCATTATTTTGTGGGATTAAGTTCCATCTCCTCTCTGCCTCACCCTGACCAGCAAACACAGAACTGCCAAGTGCAGTCTGCATCAACCCAAACCACTACAGCTGTGGTGATCCATCATCCCTAAATCTATGGTCTTCTCCAAGGATACTTTAAAATGGGGGGTGATATTAACTGCTATACTGAAAAGTCAGACAGAGAGTGAGCAAAGCTTCAAAGACTTGTTTACTTCCCCCAGAACAAAAAAACGGAGTCCTTAAGTCTGTTTTCCATTAGAAAAAAAAGTAGCCCAAAGAGATTCCCATTGTTCTCCTGCTTCTGGGGTTGGTTTCCCAAACTTACATCTCAGCCCATTTGGTCTGGATGGAACCCAAGGAAGTCCCCAGAATTGCTGGGCTTTTGGAAAATGAGAGTCTATACTTGGAAAGCATCACTTTATGGGCCTTGCTACTGAGAAGTTTTCTCACATGTCCCATCAGAATGATCCCAGCACAAATCACCCATCAGAGTGAGGATGCAGCTCCATGTGGGTTGCAGGCTAAGGGATATAGCAACCACATGGGAACAGCAGGAGTTTGACAACACACACACTACCTTTAACCTCTCCAATTTCAGCACTGACTGTCCCACCAGTATGGATGACAGAGCAGGTAAATGGAATCAGAAAATCCCAGAATGGTTTGGGTTGGAAGAGAACTTAAAGATCAACTCATTCCAACCTTCCACTAGCCCAGCTTGCTCCAAGCCCCATCCAACCTGGCCTGGAACACTGCCAGGCATGGGGAAGCTACAGCTTCTCCGGGCAACCTGTGCCAGTGGCTCACCACCCTCACAGCCAAGAATTCCTTCTTAATATCCCATCGATCCCTGCCCTCTGTGAATGTGAAGCCATTCCCCCTTATCCTGTCACTAGGCCCTTGTCCAAAGTCCCTCTCCGGCTCTCCTGGAGCTCTTCAAGGCACTGGAAGGGGCTCTAAGATCTTCCCAGAGCCTTCTCCTCTCCAGGCTGAACACCCTCAGCTTTACCAACCTGTCTCCACAGCTGAGGTGCTCCAGCCCTTGGAGCATCTCTGTGGCCCTACAGTAATCCTGGCTCAGTGCTTCTCCCATACCTGGAGCATCAACTAAAGGAGAACTCTCAGATTTTCATCCACAGCTCCATAAAACAACAGGCATCTGTTCACTGACTCCAAGGCGACACAAATCCAGACTTTACAGAGTTTATCCAAAGCAATTCTTTCCACCTTAGGAAAACCAAGGCTCTCCTGGCTGAAGGACAGGCCATGCTACTGCTGTGCTCGTTGGCTGTCCTGCAAACCGCCCTGAGCAGCAGGGCAGACAGCAAAAATGGTCTTCTTTTTCCCTCTGAGGAGCATCTCCCTGAGATGGTCCCACAGGAAGAGTCTGGCTCAGCTCCGGAGAGCAAGCACAGGTCCTACAGGAACAGGGCTTGCTGTGCTGGTGGTTTGGGAAATCCCTCCTATCCCTTCACAGATGTTCCTCCAAGCACTTCTGCTAATTGACCTGACACCTCCCAGTTCGGATGAACATATGGCTGTGTTTGTACCAGCACTGCTTTAATAGCTCCTACAAGGCACTGTAAGGACAGGCTGGACCACTAAACCATCATTACAGACCTTTTTATGGAAAAATAATAGGCTTTAGGGTTTATTTTCCCCCCTGCAGAGCCTGACCATCCCTGCAGTGTCTGCTTATGAGCCCTGGAGCTGTGGTCCAGGTGCCTGGCTTGAGGACACAAGCCATCCCCTGCTTCCCTGGTTATCCAGCTGGAAAAGGTCCAGAGAGCTCTAATTAACCCAACTGCTCGTTTACCTTTACAGAGCTGCTTTTCCCATGGGCTCCAGTGGAGATGAGGGAGAGATGCTGTGCACGGTGGGGGCAGATGGATGCAGAGCTGTCAGCTCACACAGGTGCTACTGTAAACCAGCCTCTCCAATAGCTTTATGGCCAGGAAGACAAAAGCTTAGAGACAAGAGCAGCCCCCCAACACACCAGGAAGGGGGTTGCTAAGTGATGTTCCTGGATCCCAGGCTCACTATGGATCACTCCTTTCCTCAAGGGCACACAGGTCTCATGATACATAATCCGAACTCCTCTCAAATAAGATTTTACCATATGAAAGGAAAAACAAGCGCTAAAAAAGGACTCTGTGGGTAAAAGGGGCCATGGAGAACAGGGAGCCCATATAAGATTCTCCTCCAGAGGGAAACGAGGTGGCTACAGAGCCACGAACAGTTTAAGGCAACAGGAGAGAACATGGATAACTGGGCACACACAGGGTGGAGAAAAAGGGGCTATGGTTAAAAATGAATTAAAAAAGCAAAACGCAGGAGAGTGGGACCAAAAAGGAACCCCACCAGGAGTGATGCAGAGCTGGCTTTCAGTGCTCCAGCCCTTGTGTTTTCTGGCCTTATTTACGAAACACAAATAATCCAGCCTTCTCCGTAAGCAGCCAGATCCGGTGGAATTACGTGTCTGAATACCCTCAGTAAACAGAGGGAAAGCTGTGGAAACACAGCTTAAGGCACTATGCATTAACAAGGAGGCCTTTATCACCCAGCCTGGCAGAGGGACACCCGCTGGCCCCGGCTGAAGGCTGTGCAACTGGTGTGGTGCGAGCCGGCTGGGCGCTCCGACTGGGGATACCCCTGGATGCATTCATTTGTCTTCCCTCCTCGTGATGCAGATGGGACCCACTGGAAACAAGAAGGGAGAAGGGATGCTGCTACCCATCACCATCCACTCCCAGGATGGGAGAAGGGATAGCAAGAGCCAAACATGTAGGAATCACCTTCCCCCTGAGTGCTGAGCATCTGCCTTCGCCTCCGGATAAAATCCCTCTGCACTGCTGACATGTACTATTGGCAAGGATAGGCATGGGAGAGAGGATTTCCTGCCAGAGGAGCACATCACCCACTGGAGAGAACAGCAGGCAAGAGCTGACCCCATTTCACAGAGCTGCTGGAAAATGCCGAAATCAAATCCAGCTCACCCAGAAACCAGGAGCTCAGGGAAGGGAATGAGGGAGTGCAATTGTCTGGCCAGACTGGAGGATCAGCATTGCTCCTTTCTGGCTGGAGGATCTAAGGATCTGAAAGTATTTTCCAGACCAAAAACATACCTATTTACTTTCAAAGATCTCCACTTAAGGAGAGCCCTGTTCCTACAGGGACAAACTCCCACTTCTGCCAAGAAGCTGCCCCAAGCCTTATGCAAGGAAACCTCAGTGCAGAGAGATCTGTGGAGCAATTCCCTCTTTACCCACCACCTGCATGGGTGAGACAAATGCTTCTTGCATGCAGGATAAACAGGGGGGACTCACATGTTTTGGCTAAGAGACACAGAACCATGTCCAGGCACCCCCAAAGCATAAACCCTCACCCCCACCTCTCCCTCCTTCACCCACATGAAGGATGGCAAAGCCACTGCGGCCTCCTGCTTCCACACTGTGCTCAAAATAAATCCTTATACTCAGTCCCAATAAGTTACTGTACTCAGCTCAGACAACTCAGCTCAAGTTTGTTTCCAGCAAGGAGTGTTCCAGGCTATTCTTGACCAAAAAGAAAATAACTCAGAAAATTCAGGTGGAGCTTTATTTATTTTTTCCTATCCAAAGACATTTTCCTTCTATTTAAACCTCTCTGCCTGATGGCAGGAGGGAGTCAGTGCTCCTGAGGAGGAGCTGCAATGCTCTGTGACTGTCAGATAGGGAAAAAGAGAGGTTTCCAAATGCATGCACTGAGCAGGAACCTGTAACACATGATCATAGAAGGGTTGGAAGGACCTTAAAGCCCATCTCATCCCACCCTCTGCCATGGGCAGGGACACCTTCCACCAGCCCAGCTTGCTCCAAGCCCCATCCAACCTGGCCTGGAACACTCCCAGGGATAGAGCAGCCACAGCTTCTCTGGGCAACCTGTGCCTCACCACCCTCCCAGCCAGGAATTTCTCCCTAATATCTAATCTAACCCTGCTCTCTGTCAGTGCGAAGCCATTAGATGGTTTAGTCCATGATAAGGATTCAGATACAGAAAGATGAGAAAGACAAGGCTTTGCTTTGGAAGCTGTGGAAGCTGGAGGCTGATTATCCATCTTTACGCTATCCTATCTTTACAATTCCAACAGTACAGGCAAGTTTTAAAGCCACACTGAAAGATACCAGCACATTTCTACGTGTAAGTTACCAGGCACCATCTGAGTGCTGCACAGCACTGTGCCCACACCCACACTTGGTGCTTACTGCAGCATTTTCTGTCCCAACACCTCAGCATGAATTCCTTCAGCTTCCCAGTTCCCTTGCCAGGTAGATTATCTTCCTCTTACAGAGAGAGGAGAAACAAACATGGGCTGAAGACGAAACCATCCCACTGGGATTGCCTTCAGCACAGACCTTATGCATTCTGTAATTTCTTCCCCCCAGTTTTGCAGGGAAGTGTGTTTGCAGTAGGGAGCACACAAAAGGTCAAGCATCAAGCCAGATGCTGATGCTCTGACTTCAATCCATGCCTGCCCAGACAGGAGCTGTGTGCTTGTGTGTTCCACAAGTCCATGCCAATGTAACCTTTCGAGCCCAAAAGAGCAAGTTTTACAGCATAGACACAATTCCAGGACAAGGCTGGACATCAGGAATGCAGGGATGTGGGTCACAGACCTTGAGACCTCAACAAGAGCCATTCTCACTGCTACTCCTCTTCCCCCAACATCAAAATCTCCCTCCAAATCCTGTAATTCCTGATGACTTGACTGGGAAACAGAAGCAGGGGTATCACAAGTGAGGTGGAAATACTGAGGGCAGCGGATCCAGTGGGAGGACGAGGAGCAGCTCTGGTCACTGAAGATGCTCTGCCTCATTCCTCTCCCTCAGCACAGTCCGTGCCTGTGTGAGCCAGCTCCTGAATTCCAGACAGCCAGAGAGCAGCTTTGAAAGAACAGCCAAGCCTTGGGGATATGTGTGTGCCAGGGGAGGAAGGGAATACATCCCCACTTTTTCCTTTGGCTTATCTTGCAGTCTGGGACAGGAGGAGCAGCTCTCTGCCTGCTGAAAGGAGTGTAGCAGCAGCTCTAAGAGGTCTGGATTAGGGGTATCACTCCCAGAGTCATGGGATTCAAGGGATCCTCCCTTGAGCTAAAGGGTCCACTTGCTTCCATCCTGCAGCAAGCCTGGGTGGGCATCTCCTCATCCTTACACACCTGGAATTCCCCTACCAGAATGGAATTATAGAACAGTTTAGGTTGAAAAGACTGAAGATCATTGAGTCCAACTGTAAGTCGAGCACTGCCAAGGCCACCACTATGTCCCCAGGTGCCACATCTACACTGCATTGGAATACCTCCAGAGATGGAAGCTGGAATTCAACCATCCCCCCTGGCTGCACAAGTTCTCCTCAGCTGATGCTCTCCTGGAGGGTCTCCAAAGGACTCCAGGGCAGAGAACCCAAGAATCCCAGAGTGGCTTGGGTTGGAATGACCTTAAAGACCACCTAGTTCCACCTCCTGCCTTGGGCAGGGACACCTTCTACTAGACCAGGTCACTCCAAGCCTCATCCATCCTGGCCTTGAACACTCCAAGCCCCAACAGCTGTTCTTTCAGACAGAAATTGCTTCCCTTCTCATGGCAATACAGAACATTGAGGTATTTCTGTGGCTTCTGCTTTGATGGGAAAACAGCCGGAGCCGAGAAACGCGTGGCCACAATGAATCCCACATGAGCCCTTCTCATGCTCCACTGCCTCACTCCAGCACTAGGGCCACTACTTTTCTTCATCCCTAAGTAGAATTTCTTCTTTTTTCTCTTCATTACCACACATCACCAGCCAAAGGGACATCTGAGAGGGAGGATGAACAGAAACCGATTTTCAAAAACAACTGGAATACTTCACAGCCCAATTCACCTTCTATTTGATAGATAAGAGAAACCTCCTTTGGACAGAGGGAGGAGAACCACAGCAGCCCCAGCTCCAACACCAACTGTCCAGTTCCATTCCACAACCCTGAAGGTTTTTTCTACAACCTCCCCTTTTTGCTGAGGAGTGAGGATGCACACCCTGTGCCACCATGGCCACCTTTCCCCTCAACACATCCCTAACGTGATTTAGTGTTTCCACCCTGCCAACAGCAGCTAATTCCCAAGCTGCAGGAGCTGCAACATCCCTGCTCCCTCCCCAGGATGCAGGACATGATGAGCCACTTGCCCTTAAGTCCCTGTGTAGGCTGACAAGGAGAGAAGGAGAATCCATAGGTACAAAATCTCCATCTGAAAGAAGCAGAAAGATGTAGGAAGGAGTAAAGAAGCTGTGCCCATGCTGGGTGCACAAGGACCCCCAAAGATGCCAAGGAGATGATTTGGGACCCCCAGGCAAGCCAGTGAGCCTCAGGAAAGCCCATTGAGAAGCATCAGGGCTATGAAATGAAGGAAAACCACTGCATAAATTCCCCAGTTTTACAAGCTTTACCCAACTCTTTAAAAAACCCAACCAAATCCTCAGCACTGAGACAGCCTGAGCAAATTTAGCAAAACATGTCAACAAGTTCTGTGTTACAGCCCAGACACACGTGTTCTCCTCACTAAGCTGCATTTTTAGAAACCTTCTCTTGCAAAACCTGTTGGTGTTGGTGAGCCTTTTGTTTTCCTTCCTAGCTCCAAGTACTCACAACCTGGAGTCGTAAAAAAAAAGAAAGGAAGGCCATTTTTAGACTCAAATGCGCAGAGAGGACTAAGAGTGTGTCACCACGTGTCTGAGCTAGATGTTAAATCCTCCAAAACCATATGCTGGAGATTGCTCTAACAAAAGAGACTGAGATGATAAAGGGAAGCCTTATGTTCAAGTACCAGTTAGTAGCGAGATTAGAAATTAGCTCCCAATGCAATCCTTATAAAAAGACTTTAAAAGCACAGGATTTCTCCTTAACATGAAAGCAATGAGCTGATAGCTACTCATTATTGAATTACTCATTCAGATTTAAAAGCAGCACAAGTACAAAGCTTCTTGTCTTCTGTGTCGTCAAGACAAACTACAGGGGCAAGGGCAAGAGCATCATCACATCCACGATGGCCGGTATATCCCATAGCAAATATATCCCATTAACCTCACTCCCAGGATCAGAGAGTCATTTAGGTTAGAAAAGACCTCCAAGATCACTGGGTCCAACCTCTGACTGATCACCACCTTGGCAACTAGACCAGAGCACTAAGTGCCATGTCCAGTCATTCCTTGAACACCTCCAGCGATGGTGAACACCTCCTGGGATGGGTCCCACAGCGACCCAAGCTGTCCTGCTGGATCTGAGGTCAAGGCTTTACTGGCTGATCCATATAGCATATCCCCAGGGCATGATGAGTTTGGCTATGGAATGATGGGCCACTCAGTACAACTAGAGGAAGGAAAACATGGTGCATGTTCTCCATAAGTTTATCCAACAAGACTCTCATTTGGATAAGAGGCTGTTGGCGATCTGAGCCCCTCAGAAGACAGCATAAAATATAAAAATCCTTCTGGAAGGAGCAGGCACACAACAAAACACATGCAATGTCTCAATGAAAAATGTACCTGCACACAAGCAGAACCTCAAAAGATGACAAAACCTACCAGGGACCCTCAAACCACTGAAAAACTAAGCAAGGCACCTCCACCATCAGTGTCACCCTGCATCTCCATGTCTCCACGCACAAGTGGGTCAATAAATAAGTCAAGCATTAACCAGCTCATGGCAAAAGTAGTGCTGATCATCAGACATAAAGGAGGTGCCTCTGTGCCCAAGACCAATGTGGCCAGACAGGCTGTCCCCTGAAATAGCTCCTTCCCAGCCCCCTCCTCCTCCAAACCTGGCTTTGGTTTCGGCTCTAGCTGTTCCTCACAAATTGCTTCTCCTTAAATAGTCTCCCTTCCTCCTGCCCAGGGGAGGATTTGCCCCACAGGATGACAGCAGGCTGCAGGACCAGGAGAAAGCTAAAACACTTTCATCAGGATGAACATCCCACTAGCAGCTCTATTACAGGGAAACGTAACTGCCTGGAGGGTGAATATATGGATGGATTATAGACTGGAGGGAATATAGATGGAAAATATAGACAAATTTATAAAGAGACTGAACATTTAATATCTGGAGTACATTCCCTGGAAAGGAGAAAGGTGGAAGCACCCATAAAATAAAGAATACACCACCCAGGCAGAACATGAAGCATCAGTAAGGAATTCTTCCCTGTGAGAATGCTGAGACACTGGCATAGGTTGCCCAGAAAAGCTGTGTCTGTCCCATCCCTGGAGTGTTCCAGGCCAGGTTGGATGAGGTTTGGAGCAACCTGGGCTAGTGGAAGCTGTCCCTGCCCATGGTAGGGGGTGGAACTGGATGATCTTTAAGGTCCTTTCCAACCCCAACCACCCTGTAATTCTCCATCTGCAGTATCAAAGCAGATAAAGCACTCAGCAACATTGTAAAACCAGCTACAAGCACTCTTGCCACCCCAAGCTGGCAAACAGAAATGAAAATCAACCTGGGTATTTGGATTACCCTTGGAAAGTCCAACCCTCCCTTCCCATCAATCACAAGCAACACCAAGGGCTACTTGCTGCAGAGTGAGCAAGTATTTGTATCTATTGAGCAGAGCTACAAGTATCAAACAGCTTGTGCTCAAGTTGCGGTTCACCTCAAAAAATCCATCTTAGGAAGACCAGAGTGCTCAGGGCAGAATCAGATACAGTTATCTTCAGAAGTTGCACTGTTATCTGGTTTCAACACACAGTTCCTCCACGGGGTATGTGGTGGTGGGACGTGATAAATGGAAAAGCAATCCTTAGCAACATGAAGACATCACATCTATAAGGCATCAGCCTTGTGTAAGAGAGCAAACACACAGAGGGGAAAGCAGTTGGTGATATGAGTTAAAAAAGGGGTGGGGGGGAAACACTTCCTTGACAGGATTTATTTTTAAAGGATGGTTGCTCAAGCCTCCTCGGGGAATTGGTATGTCAGGAGGAGCTCCCGTGCAAGAGAGTGAATGGTGACTCAGCAGGTAAAAGCTGTCAAAAATGTATCCAAAATTGAAAGGATGAAAAAAAAAAATCAAAAGGAAAAGCTATAAATACCTCCAGCAGTTCTGCTTTGTGCACTGATTGGATGCTGTCACTGCAGATGATGCTCTGGGAAGCAAGTGGGGGAACCTCATCCCCATCCTGGGGTTCCCTTCTCCAAAGGCAGGAGCCACCGATGTTGGCAGGACCACCAACCCCAGGAACTACTTTGGGATGTGTGTCAGCTCCAAACACACCATGCCATGGGATCCCATCACTGCTGGATCTCAGCTATGGTGCTAAAGACAGCCTTGAACCCCAAGGCACATCCCGTTCCAACCTTCATTCCCCTCTGCACATCCCTCTGGAGAGGAGCAACACTTTCTAATGCACATTCAGACAAAAACACCTCTTCTTGCACTGCCTTTTCTCTTTTATTTTAAATAAAAGTCAAAAAGCCCAGCTAACATGAAAGGCTGGATAAACACTCCTCCTTTCCCCAACAGAAATTACAAAAATGCCTTTGAATTTGTTTTGGCAAGAAACAATGTTTTTTTATGAAAGAGCTTCATTGAAAAGTCACAGTTTGGAATGTGCTCATCTATTCTGCATTTTAGAAAAAAAGTTTTAATTACCACTTTAAGAGTATTTTGACATAGTTTATGGTTTGGTGGATTGTGCTGTGCATTACAAATGCCAAACACACCTTTCTGGAAGTGCCTCATTACTGTATTAATGGCAAACGTGGGGTCTGTGCTGCCGAGACTCGTGTCGGCAATCGGAAAATAATGAATTAATTCCATTTGGGGGAAATGCTGCCATTTATAACCCAGCAATTAAGAACAGATTTAATTTTAGATATTGCTGCATTCTTCAGCTTATCGAGTTACTCAGTACCAACACTGGTACTAGCAGTATATGCTCAGTTCTTTAAAAAACAGAGCCAGGGCCAATTTCTCACCCCTTAAATTAGCCAC